>NW_020683460.1:0-4913 GCF_002925995.2 Terrapene triunguis
CCGCTTCCCGCCGCCCCCATTGGCCTGGGACGGCGAACCGTGGCCAGTGGGAGCCGCGATCGGCCGAACCTGCCGACGCAACAGGTAAACAAACTGGCCCGGCCCGCCAGGGTGCTTACCCTGGCGAGCCGCGTGCCAGAGGTTGCCGACCCCTCGTGTAGATGTACCCTACGTGCCTAACTATAATTTTGGATATCTAAGTCCCTTTTAAAAATGGGACATAGCTCTATGGTATGGAAACTCAAAAGTCAGCCATCTCTTACATAAGAGAAGGAAGAAAGCTGTTAAAACCATTATTAGGCACAATGGGCTTGATTCTACAAGATACAGAGTACTTCCTCGAGGTTATGAGCACCCTCAACTCTCACTGAAGTCAATGGTACTTGATATCACTCAGCAAGCAGGATTGAGCTCAATATGTCAAACTAGTACAACCAAAAAATGGAGTTTAGAAAAATGCGTTTACCATGGAGACAGTGGGAGATGGAGCCTTTGAGAGAAATTAGTTTAGATGACTAGAGAAACATTTATGTATTTATAAGCAATGTGCATGTATTATATACAGAGACATGGGATAAAATGCATAACGTCACTGTTTTGTTAACATACAGGTGAATACCATATCAGGGAGTATGCAGTTGCAATGAAATTTCTTAGTCCTTTTGCCACTTTATCCCTAATCTGAGAAAATAACAAATGCATTTAATTGATCCTCTTTGCTTGTGAGAATTTTGATACACACAAACACACACACACACACGCACACACACAGATTTTGCTGAACCTGAAATTTAATGGCTCAGAATCAGCAATGTAAAATAAAGAAGGAGCCCTGAAGCTGATGAAGTCAGTAGGGCTCTGCATGGGTGCTGGGGACCACCTGTACACACCACATTGTAGGATCTAGTCCCTTATTAGTCATTTTAAATCATTCCCTGTGTAATTTCTGCAAATGTGTCAGTTTGTACCTTGTTTACAAGCAAATAATTGAAATAAAAATTCAAGCTATTTTGATTGGACATATAGGTCATGTCGGAGAATAACAGAGTTCTCACTTTTTGTTTGGGTACAGCAAGTCAGATACTTTATTTTCTCTCACAATTGCGCAGAGGGAGAGAGCTAAGCAGGTCTCTCTACAGGTAAACAATTACAGCAAACCTTTATACCTTTCATTACAGACAATAATAAGCAACAGCTGCATTTTGTTTATACATAGGCCATCTTGATATCTTATTTTTCTCTCTTGTTTTGACTCTAGTCTACATACAATATTTTCTACACATTATCTACACAAGGTTGCAACAACTTCTCACACAGTTCTTTCCCACTCGCCTCACACAATCCTCGCTTCTACAAATCTCGCGTTATTAGGGTTACAGTTAGCCTGACTCTTGCTAACGAACTGTCATGCATTGCAGTTCCTTCCTGTCAGTTCTTTCTCTGCTTCCACAACCCCCCCTAGTCACATGCTATGTTTCTGTTCTGACTGGATGAGCATAACTCTTGGAATCAAGTTTCTGGAGCAAATATTCATGTTTATTAATTTAAAAATTGTTTTCTGAAACTATTACTTAATATGCTACTTGGTGAGTTTTCCTGCCATTCAATTTGTTCACAAGAACATGCTCAGGAAATCTGACATTAAAAAGGTTGCAAACCCATTTCAAGCAAATTCAAATGAATGGCTGTGGAAAACATTTTGAAGTATTTGTCCAGCTCTAGTTCTCATTCACTAGTTAGTTTGTGCTGTGCCAGATGAGAGGGTTTTTTCCCCCAATTTTGTTGATATTCATTGATTCTGAACTGCTAGGTATTGCAATATGGGCACAGCAAGATTGCAGAGAGGCAGAACTATATGAATATATTGTATGGAAGAGCAGCATCAACACAGCAAAAACAGATTATATGTTTTTTCCCCCCTTAGTTTTTTTCTTGTGGTGGGAATAGGTCATTTTGTAAAAATGTTTGACATTTGGACCTCTGTTAAAGTTACGTTAACTTCTATATTTATTTTCCTTCCCAGAAAAAGATCAAGATAGAGTACTTGTATTTTTGTCCATTGTGGTGTTCATAGGACAATAAGACCGAGTGGGGTGTGTGTGTACCGAATTAATATAATCACTGAATGGGTATAAGGGAGACATCTACTGGCTGAACATAGAGATATTTCTTGAGCAGATTTATTCTCTGCTAGTATTAGTTCTCTTTCAGATGTGTTTCATTCTGGAATACAGACACAGGACAGGAAACAGTAAAACATACTTTGGGAAGTCCATTTGATCAAGTTAGGTTGCTAATTTTTCAAGAATTACACTCCACAGTAAGGAAAAGAATACATGCAACAAAAATAATAGCATAAGAATTAAAAATATCACCTTTTATGGACACAAATAACTGAATTGGCTAGCATCATAGTTGATGACAACCTTTCCACTCTTTCTAGTGTGTTTTGGAGGGTAATAATCTTTTTGCCAATTTAACTTACTGCCGTGTTATACAATATAAATAAATAATGCCATAAAAGGAAGAAAATGCAACTTAACTATGGTAGATAGACATATATGCCAGAAAATGGGTTCTAGGCTTGAATTAAAAGGCAAGAAACAATACCTAAGTGGGGCTAGCTAATTAGCTTTTGGGTGAATAACTGCAGCTAGTTGGAATGCAGATTTTTCATTCAGTGGGGAATTCCATCAATTAAACAATGTTGTTCCAAATTGGAATAAAAAACCTGAAATTTCAAAATTTCCTGCAGAACAAAAATTTTGTAAGTTTTCAGTTTAGGACCACTGAAAAAAAAGTTTCAGTAATGTTGAGTAGTTATGTTTTGATAATGTCAAATATATTTTATGTATAAATATTATTTAATTTAATTTAATATAATATTAAAGTTAAAACAAATCAATTGAAATGAAACATTTTGACATTATCAAATCAAAAGGGTAAGCTATTCTTTGATTCCTCCAATCAAGAACTTAGTTGAAATCAACATGTTCCCATGAAACACTTAATTTTGATGAAACTGCATTTTCTGACAGAAAACTATTTTGACCAGCTCTAAAAATAACATTTAAGAACTTCTTGTGAGATGTTGCTTTCCCACTCCCATTTCTAATTTGTCTTAGACAATTGTAAGATCTCTGGGACAAGGACGGATCTTCTACGTGATTTGCCTGCAACGTCTCTGGTAGGACAATTCTTTATGCTATAAACTAAATAATCCCTATACCTATGCACCACACATTTCACTGATGAATACAGAATGCCTGTGCTGCCATTCTTTCATCACTACAAAAATCAGACCTATACAAGAAGGTGATTGGCACATTAGAAATACCAGTTATTTGAATACTGTTAATTGAATACATTAACTGGCAAATTTTGAGTTTGTCAACCATCTAGTGTGTTTTTGTGGTATTCAGCAATCTCTATAGCTGATTGAAGAGTATTCATTGACTATATTCAACATATAATGACTATATTAATGGAATAATTGGAATAATTTTTCTAGTAATTAACAAACTCTGATAAATAGACAAGCTGACAGAAACAAATCAGAGAACCCACATTTCAAAAGCCTGGTTTAGTTCTGCACTGTAGAGTCTTACATTATCTGTTTCTAGTGGTGGCCACAATATGCCAAGTAAGATACAAATACAAAAAAGAATAACCCACTTTTTAAGTAAACTAACATTCCAAAAAAAACTTTAGTATAATTTTAGTCTATATAAAATTATTACTATTAATAAAAGAAGAGCTGATGATAAACAAGTGTAAATTTAAATGCCAGAGGTAAAATTACCTCTAAACCATTCTATCTCAACACATTTCCATGGGACTATACCTTTCTATGAGAAAGTAGCACAGAGAATTGTTTCAGTTGCTACAGTAGTGCAGTTTGGAAGAAAGTTTCCGATCCACAAATAAAATAGTTCGAAAATGGGTTTTGCACCCTAAGAGGTTCTCTCGTTTTCCTGGGATGTGAAAAATAGCCACATTGGTCAAGGGTATAAACCATCTCTACAAATATAATCAAACTCCCACAAGGATAAAAGAGACTGGGTAAATTTCCCAGAACGAAGTTCTCATAGTTCAAACCAGTGGCTTATCTGCCAGCTTGTTCTGATTCTCTCTCCTGTTGGGTCTGCAGCTGTCTCATAGGTTTCTCTCTGTCCCTTTCCTTTAAGAACGGGGAGCTATAGCAATGACACTTTTTTTTTAGCCTTATGGAATTCAGCCTTTTTTCCTGTATGATGGAAGGTAAACCAAGGGAGAATTACTGTAAAAAATAAAGTGTGGTCAGTCATGTGAACATTATCCAAGGACATTCATGATATAAAACGTTGTCAGATCTTTCAAGTGTGGGTGCCTAAAGTCAGACTGTTAAATTCATATGTATATTTCTAAATAAAAGAGGCCTGGTCTTCAAGTAAGTGACTTAAAAATGGCAGCAGCTGGCACTCATCATCTCTGGTGGGGAAGGCCAGGTGGGGAATAGGCCACTTTCAGTGCCTGAAAAGCTATCTTGCAGAGCAGACCCTTTGGTTCTTCGTATTGGCCCTGGTGTTTTCTCCCTCTGAATATTGCTCTGCTCTGTGGTCTGAGCGTGCAGCCACCACACTCAGCTGGTCAACAGAGTTAAATTCGGCCATTCATGTTATGAGAGGCTACTTGAGTCAAGCACCAAATCTCCAGTTTGAATGTGCTAGCAGTGTTCATAGCTCTACCCTACCAGAACTTCAACGAGATGCCAATACTGTAAGTCTTCCAGGAGAGCTGTGACAGCTTAAACCAACCCATTACATGTCTGGTTGGCTGATATTCTATTCCCAGACTGTAAACAACACGTTCCAATAACCAGGGCCGGCTCTGGCTTTTTCGCCGCCCCAGGCGAAAAAGCCTCCGGCCGCCCC
>NW_020683461.1:0-5885 GCF_002925995.2 Terrapene triunguis
CGCCCCCCCCCGGAATGCCGCGCCGCGCTCCTCCCGCCGCCCCTTACCAGGTGCCGCCCCAAGCACGTGCTTGGGTGCCTGGTGCCTGGAGCCGGCCCTGGCTGTGAATGAGCAATAGGGAATGGATCACCTGATGATTGCCTGTTCTGTTCATTCCCTCTGGGGCACCTGGCAATTGTCCACTGTCAGAAGACAGGATACTGGGCTAGATGGACCTTTGGTCTGACCCAGTCTGGCCTTTCTTATGTTCTTATTTTCCTATGTTTTCATCATAGTTTGTGGTTTAAAGGCAATCAGTGTCCTCAGACTTTCCACTAGGCAAAACATACATTGGATACTGTACTTTTCCTTTACAGGCTTTGCATGCTCAAGAACAGTGGAGTTTATTGAATTACCATTTTCCCTCTTTTTTTTTATTTAATGATGTAAAGGATTACTATTCAGATCCCTCTAATCGTACATGGGAGTAATGAGGGTACAGAGAAAAGGAATTTGTAACCTGAAAATATACTTTCAATATCTTGAGATCCACTAACTGCTAATGTCCCATCCCATTATATTTTAAGTGATATTTCTGGGGTTTCCCCATGGCTACTTCTTTCTCTTACACTGACTAACTATTTTTCCTGGAACTATTTACTTGATGGTCTCTGTAAGGAATCCTCTGCTTCTCTACTGATAGTTAACAGTAGGGTGGATCTGAGCTTACAGATGAAGAAAAGATAACAAAAACTCCAGGGTTAATACTGGCAGCTGCTGCTGCTTGTTAATAAGACAGAGGAAGAACAATCCATCAGTCTGAACTAATAGATTGTGGTGGTACAGAAAAGACATTTTCAGGTTACAGTATTTTTCCACTATACGTTCTTGCCAGGCTATTTCAGTAGAATTCCAAATTCAGCTGTCACTGTCCAAATTAATAATGAAGTGGCAATCTGAAATGTGAAAGTATTTTAAAGTTGATTGATAATTGCATCAAGTGCTCAATTAAAAGAGAAGGTCCCTTATGTTTGAGGAAAATACATACTGTGGGAATTTTTCTTTTCACAGGATATTGTAAACTTACCAGCCACCCCTGTACTCTCTGGAGTTTTAATTCTTCCTTTTCTATTGTTGCTTAGCTCTTTTCAAGATTTAGTAGCATTGTAGTGGTCAGTAGCGGTCCCTCCTTGTCAGGCTTGGAGGGAGGCCACTTTGCCTTCCTGCGTCAGGCAGCAAAACCACTGTTAGTTAGTAGTCTATGGGCCTTGGCCCTCTGGGCGGGGCAGAGCAATGAGCCATCTTTAGCCTAGCCTCCTGGCTAGGCGAGACAGCTAGCACACAAAGCACGGACCTTCGGGCCTAGGATGAGTAGGCCACCACCCCAGGGGTGGGATCGGAGGCAGAAGGGTAGGGGGACCCAGGCCCACCCTACTCCACTGGGTCCCAGCCCAGGGTCCTAACAGTGGTGGGTTCTCCCACCATTGGGTCAGTGAGATCCTACCACAGCACGCTGACTCATACTGTGACAGCACAACCAGACTAATGTCTGGTTTTCCTGGACTACTTCCTACCCCAATGAGCCAGTGTGGCTTCATCATCTGTGAGTCTTCAGTCTCCTCTGGGTAAACAGCATATGGCAGTCCCAGAAGCTCCTCTCCACAGTCAGTATGCTCCAGGATCAGGGCGTTACACAGCTCGGCAGCGGGGCCAGAGTCCTGCAGCAGGCAAGAGACATATGGCTCCTTCCCTGGCTCCCTGCCAACTGAGCTGGAAGCTCTGCCTCTTATACTTCCTGTCCCATCCCTCTGTTTCCAGCACAGGGGGTGGGGGACATGACTGGCTTGGCTCCACCCACCAGGGGGAGTGTAGTGGTCCCTTCCTGTCAGGCTCAGAGGGAGCCCACTCGGACTCACTACAAGCATCCTAACTCACCTGACTCTTCCTCCTCCGCTGAGGGAACTGCCTCTCTTTGAACACCTGAAGTGTCACTATCCAGAAGCTTATTGAACACACTGTAATTTTGAATTTAAAGCTGGTTATTAGCAGTAGATTTTTCCATCACAGCCTTATAAACATGGTCCAACACACATGATTATGACTAAGGATTGCTGAGAGCTAATTTAAAGACCCTGGGATTTCTAGTTTAGCCTTGTAGTTAGACTAGATGATGTTTCCTTTTTCCTATCAATATATTGTTTTAAAACAGGCCAAAATATAATCCTACTGATGGAATTTAGAGCTTACTTTTTACTTAATTATCCAAGGATTTTCCAGTAAAAAGCATACAGTCTATGAAATAGCAAATAAAATAATAAATTTACTGCACAGGGGCCAGTGCTGCAGTATTTACTCTATTGACTTGAATGGTGTTATGTCTAAATAAGGTCTGTATGACTGGGCTCTAGACTTTTAAGCAATAAACAGTGTATTAGGAATTTGCTTTCCTATTTTTCTTTCATTAGTCTTATATCTGCCAGATAATTCATGTCTAATGGGACCTGGTAATTCCATATAGTTTGAGCTCTGGATCTCTGGAAGTGGTCCAGCAAAAACAGATTCTAATTAAATAAGCCAGCCATGCAAAGATGGATTTGGATAGTAGTCTAATGCTGCCTACAATGAGTTAGTTTGACTGTAATGTCAATTTATTACTTGTTAAATAATCATTGAGTCTAACTGTTCTGATCTATTGTGCAACCTTTCACTAGCTAAATTCAGATAAATTGCAAAAATAAGAGTATTTACATTCTCAAAGAGAGCTTTAATATCCCTAATCTCTTTTGAAAAGGAAGTGAAATTATTGAGGATCAGGAACTGCATAGCCAGTTTGTGGTAAACCATAAAAAGGTTGTATTCTAAGTTGTACGTGTAGAGAATGTATGTTTTACATACAGTTATGGCATAGCAATTTGGAAAATGAGCTTGTTCATTAGACAGTGCTTTATGCAAACCATACATCACACTGCGGCTCCATAGTCTGTTCTTATTTCTTATAAGGCCATGTTTATACTAGCAAGCTTACAGCAGCACACCTGTGCTGCTCTAAGACGGCTCGTGTAGCCGTGCTATGCCGACGGGAGAAAGCTCCCCTGTCAACATAATAAAACCACCTAAATGAGCAGTGGTAGAGCACCTCCCGCTGACACAGCACTGTGCACACGAGTGTCCATGCCAGTAAAACTTATGTGCCTTGGGGAGGAGCGGGGGGGTTTCACACCCCTGAGAGACATATGTTTTGACGACATAAGTGGAAGTGTAGACATGGGCCTGGGTCTACACTAACGAGGTAAGTCAATCTAAGTTATGCTAGTTAAGTTACGTAAGATACGTAACTTAAGTCGATGTAGCTTAGATCGACCTACAGCGGTGTCTACACCATGCTATGTCGACGGGAAACACTCTCTGATTGACATACCTTCCACCTCGTGGGGAGATGGAGTACTGAAGTCGACAGGAGAGTGCTCTCCCATCGACTTATCGCGTCTTCACCAGACCAGTTAAATTGATGCCCACTGCCAGGGCCGCCCAGAGGATTCAGGGGGCCTGGGGCAAAGCAATTTCGGGGGCCCCTTTCATAAAAAAAAGTTGCAATACTATAGTAACATGTATTTGGAAATGTAAAAAATAACTAGTGAAATACATTCAAAAATTAATTTGTAATAATTTGAAAATACACTAAATACATTATTTAAAAACATTAAATGCTTTAATGGTATGTATACATTTGCAGTTACATAATGGGCTGTTGCTGGGTGATTGTGATGGTTGGTGCCAATGGGCTGTCGCTGCCTGGGGGTGGTGCTGCTGTGGCCCAGGGCTGGGTGGGGAGCTGGGCTCTGGGTTGGGGGGTGCCCAGCTCACAGGGGCTGGACTCAGGGCTGTGGTGGGGATGGGGTCAGGGGGTGCCTGGCTCAGAGGGGCTGGGCTCGGAGCTGGGGGTCAGGGCTGTGGGGGATGGGGTCAGGGTGGTGCCCGGCCCCGGCCCCTTACCATGCCACTTACCCCTCTCCCGGAGCCTCAGCGCACCGCGTCCAGCGCTGCAGCGGCATGGTGTTTCCAGCGGGGCCTGAGTTCCTGCCGCTCAGCCGCAGCTCGTAGCCCCGCCCCCTTACCATCTGAGACGCCGGGGGATGGGGGAAGACGGAGGCGGGGGGAGCCTCTGACATACCCGTGGGGGCCCCTGCGGGGCCTGGGGCCTGGGTCATATTGCCCCACTTGCCCCCCCCCGGGCGACCCTGCCCACTGCATCGATCGCAGCAGCGCCGATTTAGCCCGTAGAGAAGACAAGCCCATTGCCAGGGCTGCCCAGAGGGGGGGCAAGTGGTGCAATTTGCCCCAGGCCCTGCAGGGGCCCCCACGAGAATATAGTATTCTATAGTATTGCAACTTTTTTTATGGAAGGGGCCCCCAAAATTGCTTTGCCCCAGGCCCCCTGAATCCTCTGGGCGGCCCTGCCCATTGCCTTAGTTTCTTAGAGAAGAAAAAGCTTTTGGTCTGGTACAACAAGTCTTAAATGGTTTGGACCCTGGTTACCTGAGAGGCTGCCTCTTTGTGTGTGATCCCACAGCAGTTGAATGCTCAAACTAACATTCCCCTTGTTTAAAAGTGAGGGACTGCCTCGGGTCATTTTCTATGAAGTGTTCTTGAGTATGGAACTCTGTCTCTCATTCCATCTGAGCCTGAATTTGTTGCCCATCAGGCCATTATTGGTATTATTTATTCTTCTTATTATTATTTATTATTGCATATTTGTATTACCATAGTGTCTCGGAGCTCTAATCATGGTCCAGGACCCCAATGTGCTAGGTGCTGTACAAACACAGAACAAAAAGACAAGGCTCCTCTTTGGGGACAGAGCAGGTGGAGAAATGGTAATGTATGGAGGAGGGTGACTTTTACTGTATTGCTGCTGGTGATTTATAAGGTTTATTGTTTTATGGTGGGTTTGGTTGGTTGGTTGGTTTATAAGGCAATTCATTTGGATTGGGGTTTTCCCTAAAATGTTACGTTTTAAAAGAAACTCATACAGGGACCTAGAGCTACTACATATAGGTGCTTTCAAGAAATATAAAGATACAAATAAATGATAAAAAAGCAGAAGAAAATATGGGACCAATAATTCTCTAAATAAAATTACACAATCCATTTATATCTATCCATGAATTAAAAAGCAGTCTTGCTGTAATGGAATTTCACACATCACCTTACCTGGAAGGTACCAGGTACAATAAAAGCTATGTTACCTGGCACTTTACCAACCGGAAAGCTTTATTACCTGGCATTTCTGATATCTCCCAATACAAATCTTCAATCTAGTAACTGGGACTAGTATACTGTCCAGGAGGTTATGCAGTTGTACATTCTGCACTCTACTTTTATGCAAAAGAGGCAGAAGACAAGTAAGCAAGCTGATATCAGGGATTTATTCAAAAAAGCAGCTTCCAGGGTGTGTCATAGGGTCATTACAAATTCAGCCCAATCTTCTACACCAGGGATCGGCAACCTTTGGCACACGGCCCGCCAGGGTAAGCACCCTGGCGGGCTGGGCTGGTTTGTTTACCTGCTGCGTCCTCAGGTTCGGCCAATCGCGGCTCCCACTGGCCGTGGTTTGCTGCTCCAGGCCAATGGGGGCTGTGGGAAGCTACGCGGGCCGAGGGATGTGCTGGCTGCCGCTTCCTGCTGCCCCCATTGGCCTGGAGCAGCGAACCGCGGCCAGTGAGAGCCACGATCAGCCAAACCTGCAGACGCGGCAGGTAAACAAACTGGCCTGGCCCATCGGGGGCTTACCCTGGCAGGCCGATCCCTGACCTACACCTTCTATATCTACAATGATAACACTGGTCTACAATTTTTGAGAAGTCGTCTGCTTCAGAGATAAAATGTGCTATTTATTATGTATTTTG
>NW_020683462.1:0-1826 GCF_002925995.2 Terrapene triunguis
CCCAAAAAGATGACTATGAGCAAGACTTAATACAGCGTTCTGGTGTTTTTGAGGTACTAGGATCTGCTGTACCTTCTGCCCCTGTACTGGTGCAACCAGGTATAAGAGATCCTTCTTCATTATGAAGTAGGGTCCTGGTCCCTGGGTTTTCCCTTCCACGGGGAACCCATCTATTTCAGTCACTTCCTTCCTAATGTTGTCATACCTTGGGTCTTCTGTCTGGTCCCGTCCAAAATTTCCTCTCCCAGGGCTAATCTGCCCAAGATCTAGGGGCCCAGTCTCTGTTGCCTCTACTGGTTCCGAAGCATTAGGGTGGGGGTCAGACTCAGGTGCTTCTCCCTCCTGCGTGGCCTCCTTTTCAGCTGCGCGGGTCCGCCTACCTACAAGAGCAACCCTCTGGCTTTGGGTCAGTATTCGGGTTCCCAAGGCCTTAGCTGCCCTTCTTTCCCTTTTTGTCTTTCTACTCTGTCTGGGAGTGGAGAACAAATCTGGGGATATTTCAGAGAAGATTGGGGGTTGACAGTCTGCTGTGGATGCCTCATCAATTTTAGGGTCCCCATCTTTCTCCAATCCCCCTACTGGGAGTAAGTTTCCAAACCCTGGGAAGTCCCTCCCTATGAGCACCGGGTCTGGGAGTTTAGGGACTACACCGGCTGCTACCTCAGTAGTGTTCCCTTGGATCTCGATTTTTACTGGGATGGTGGGGTACTTACTAACTGTACCATGGATGCATGTTATCCCCGTACGTTTAGCCTGCAGCAGCTGACTACGCTTCACAAGCTTCCCTGAGATAAGCATGATAGCACTCCCCGAATCAACCAATGCCGTAGTCCCTACCCCATTTAGTTTCACTGGTCTGGTATACATATGTAGGGTTAGTGAGACCCCCACAAGGTGGATTAGGGAGCATGGATCTGCCCAGTTCCCCAGGTTACACTGCATAGGCTCCTCAGCATTGGGACACTGTACAGCTATGTGTCTCCACTCCCCGTAGGCATAACATCTGTATGGAGCCCTAAGCATTCCCCGGTCTCTTGGTTTGGGCAGTCTAACATCACGATCCTCTTCTCCCTCAGTGCTCCGACTCTTTGTGGCCTCTAATGGGCCTTCAGCCTCTCTCTTTTTCCATCTGGGCCCTCCTGGTGGCCCAGTCACCCAAACTTTAGGGCTTGGTGCTGCTAGTTTAACCCGGGGTGTCTCTTCCTTAACTGGTCGGGTCAGCTCCCTCGCTGTCCTTCGCCTCTCTACCAGGGCGACAATCTCATTATAGGTGGAGCCTTGTGGATAAGGGTGAAGCTGTGGATGTGGTATACCTAGACTTTAGTAAGGCATTTGATATGGTCTTGCATGATATTCTTATCGATAAACTAGGCAAATACAATTTAGATGGGGCTACTATAAGGTGGGTGCATAACTGGCTGGATAACCGTACTCAGAGAGTTGTTATTAATGGTTCCCAATCCTGCTGGAAAGCCATAACGAGTGGGGTACCGCAGGGGTCTGTTTTGAGACCGGCTCTGTTCAATATCTTCATCAATGACTTAGATATTGGCATAGAAAGTACGCTTATTAAGTTTGCGGATGATACCAAACTGGGAGGGATTGCAACTGCTTTGGAGGACAGGGTCATAATTCAAAATGATCTGGACAAATTGGAGAAATGGTCTGAGTTAAATAGGATGAAGTTTAACAAAGACAAATGAAAAGTGCTCCACTTAGGAAGAAAAAATCAGTTTCACACATACAGAATGGGAAGAGACTGTCTAGGAAGGAGTACGACAGAAAGGGATCTAGGGGTTATAGTGGACCACAAGCTAAATATGAGT
>NW_020683463.1:0-2591 GCF_002925995.2 Terrapene triunguis
CCCTTCCCATTAGCATTCACTATGTTAGGCATTCCTTCAGACTTCTCAGTGAAGACCGAAACAAAGTAGTCATTAAGCATCTCTGCCATTTCCAAGTTTCCTGTTACTGTTTCTCCCTCTTCTCTGAGCAGTGGGCCTACCCTGTCTTTGGTCTTCCTCTTGCTTCTAATGTATTGATAAAAAGTCTTCTTGTTTCCCTTTATTCCCGTAGCTAGTTTGAGCTCATTTTGTGCCTTTGCCTTTCTAATCTTGCCTCTGCATTCCTGTGTTGTTTGCCTATATTCATCTTTTGTAATCTGTCCTAGTTTCCATTTTTTATATGACTCCTTTTTATTTTTTAGATCATGCAAGATCTCGTGATTAAGCCAACGTGGTCTTTTGCCACATTTTCTATCTTTCCTAACCAGCGGAATAGCTTGTTTTTGGGCCCTTAATAGTGTCCCTTTGAAAAACTGCCAACTCTCCTCAGTTGTTTTTCCCCTCAGTCTTGATTCCCATGGGACCTTACCTATCAGCTCTCTGAGCTTACCAAAATCTGCCTTCCTGAAATCCATTGTTTCTATTTTGCTGTACTCCCTTCTACCCTTCCTTAGAATTGCAAACTCTATGATTTCATGATCACTTTCACCCAAGCTGCCTTCTACTTTCAAATTCTCAACGAGTTCCTCCCTATTTGTTAAAATCAAGTCTAGAACAGCTTCCCCCCAGTAGCTTTTTCAACCTTCTGAATAAAAAGTTGTCTGCAATGCAGTCTAAGAACTTATTGGATAGTCTGTACCCCACTGTGTTATTTTCCCAACATATATCTGGATAGTTGAAGTCCACCATCACCACCAAATCTTGGGCTTTGGATGATTTTGTTAGTTGTTTAAAAAAAGCCTCATCCACCTCTTCCACCTGGTTAGGTGGCCTGTAGTAGACTCCTAGCATGACATCACCCTTGTTTTTTACCCCTTTTAGCCCAACCCAGAGACTCTCAACACTTCCGTCTCCTATGTCCATCTCCACCTCAGTCCAAGTGTGTACATTTTTATATATAAGGCAACACCTCCTCCCTTTTTTCCCTGTCTATCCTTCCTGAGCAAGCTGTACCCATCCACACCAACATTCCAATCATGTGTATTATCTCACCAAGTTTCAGTGATGCCAACAATGTCATAGTTGTATTTATTTATTAGCACTTCCAGTTCTTCCTGATTATTACCCATACTTCTCGCATTTGTATATAGGCATCTAAGATACTGGTTCGATCTTGCCTCCCAGTTTTGCCCTGACCCTCCTTTCTCTCCGCCATTATAGCCCACACTCCCTCTTGTTTCCTACCCATCTCCCAGGTCTCCGTGTTCCCCACTTACCTGTGGGCTTTGCTCACCTGTCCCCATCGAACCTAGTTTAAAGCCCTCCTCACTAGGTTAGCCAGTCTGTGTCCAAATAGGGTCTTTCCCCTCCTCGAAAGGTGAACGCCATCTCTGCCTAGCAGTCCTTCCTCGAATAGCATCCCGTGGTCGAGGAAGCCAAAGCCCTCCTGGCGACACCATCTTCGCAGCCAGGCATTCACCTCCATGATGCATCTGTCTCTGCCCGGGCCCCTACCTTTGACAGGAAGAATCGAAGAGAATACCACCTGCACTCCAAACTCCTTCACCCGTACTCCCAGAGCCCTGTAGTCACTCTTGATCCGCTCAGTGTCACACCTCACAGTATCATTTGTGCCCACATGGATGAGTAGCATGGGGTAGTAGTCAGACGGCTGGATAATCCTCGACAATGCCTCCGTAACATTTTGGATACGGGCCCCCGGCAGGCAGCATACCTCCCGAGATGAAATGTCAGGGCAACAGATGGGGGCCTCCGTCCCCCTCAGCAGAGAGTCTCTGACCACCACTACCCTACGTTTCCTATTCGCAGTGGTGGCAGCAGACCTCCCAGCCTTAGGGGTACGAGGCTTCTCCTCCTTTACTGCAGGGGGTGATTCCTTCTCTCCTATATCAAGAAGAGCATAACGGTTACCTATTACCATGGCGGGAGGGTTCGGAGCAGGGGTGGAGCACTGCCTGCTGCCAGAAGTAACCAGCTGCCAGTGTCCACCCTGAGCCATCTCCTCTTCCACCAGTGGTGTATCAGCAGTCCTGTGTACCAGTCCACATGGACACTGTCCAGGAATTGCTCATGGATTCGGATGCTCCTCAACCTAGCCACCTCCTCCTGTAGCTCTCCCACCTGCTGCCTGAGAGATTCCACCAGCAGGCACCTTTCACATTGGATGGTCCCCCCAGCCTGGATATCAGTAAGTGGAAATCGCAAGTTACAGTCTCTGCAAAACCACACCAGGATCTGGGTAGAAGCATCCATGCTCAGGCGCTCTGTCTGGCTACAGGCGCAGGTGGAGGAGACAGAAGCAGTGCTGGCACAGGTGTTGCGGGTCTTCCTAACCATCGTAAGCCTCCCTCTGTCAAGCTCCCTCTCAAACTCCCCTGTCTGCAGCCCCCTGTCCGCTGAAAGGGTTGTTTAAGCAAGAAGTTTTGAATGTAGTTGGTTTATAGATTTTAAGGGGAATAAAGGGAAAACAGATAGAACCGGCAAGGGACCCT
>NW_020683464.1:0-3452 GCF_002925995.2 Terrapene triunguis
TGCAAGTAGCCAAGGCAATCGTCAAGGTACTGCTGTCAAAGGTAGTGACCCTGGGAAACGCGCAGGCCATCATAGATGGCTTCGCTGCGATGGGATTCCCAAACTGCGGTGGGGCTATAGATGGGACTCACATCCCTATCCTGGGACCGGGCCACCAGGCCAGCCAGTACATCAATAGAAAGGGCTACTTTTCAATGGTGCTGCAAGCACTGGTGGACCATCGGGGACGGTTTACAAACATCTACGCTGGATGGCCGGGCAAGGTTCATGACGCTCGCGTGTTCAGGAACTCTGGTCTGTTTAGACGGCTGCAGGAAGGTATTTACTTCCCGGACCACAAGATAACTGTTGGGGATGTGGAGATGCCTACAGTGATCCTCGGGGACCCAGCCTACCCGCTAATGCCCTGGCTCATGAAGCCCTATACTGGCGCCCTGGACACTGCACAAGAACTCTTCAACTACCGGCTGAGCAAGTGCAGAATGGTGGTGGAGTGTGCTTTTGGCCGTCTCAAGGGGAGATGGAGAAGCTTACTCACTCGCTGTGATCTCAGCGAAACCAATATCCCCATCGTTATTGCAGCTTGCTGTGTGCTCCACAATCTGTGTGAGAGCAAGGGGGAGACCTTTATGGCGGGGTGGGAGGTTGAGGCAAATAGCCTGGCTGCTGATTACGCCCAGCCAGACAGCCGGGCGATTAGAAGAGCCCAGCGGGACGCGCTGTGCATCCAGGAGGCTTTGAAAGCCAGTTTCAAGGCTGAGCAGGGTACCCAGTGACTTTTAAGTTTGTGGACACAGAAGCAGAACTTGCCCCCGTTTCTTTACCCAGTTGCCGTCGACTATCCTCTCCAATCACATACCCCCTTCACCCCCTTCCCAAAAAATAAAATCTGTTCTGTTTTGTTAATGGACACCGTTGTCTTTATTACTGTTTTCGCGGGAATGTTTTAAACCTGGGACGCAGACTGTGGCGGGGGGCGGGTTTAGGGTTGTGATGCAAATGATGCTTCTAAACTCCAGGAATGACAGGCTCCGCGGTGGTGGACTGGTTGTTTCAACGGAGCCTGCCAGCCCTCCTGGCCGGGACTGCGTGTATGTGTCGGCTATGTGACTGTCTTGCAGGGGGAGGAGGGTTACAGATCCCCTGCTGCGCGGCTCTGTGATCCAGGGTAAGGACCGCTGCATAAGATCTGTAACTGCCCTCCCCCGCCACCAAGTCACAGAGCAACACCACCCCCCCCACCACACAGAACATGAAAACCACCTCCCAGACTGACCAGGATAACTAGTCACTGCACTGTATATGTGCCCTGCTGCTGCACCTGCCCCCTGCTAAAGGTGACTGTCCTGTCCAATGACCAAGCCCCTTCCCCCCCCTTCAGACAGACTCCCCTCCAAAAGAAGAGGATGGAAACAGAAATGAACAGAAACGTATTCTTTATTAACAACCGCACATGGAACGGGGGCGTGAAACTTGGACGGGGTCTTGTGTGAGGCGGGTAGGAAAGGACTTTTCAAATTTTGGGGAATGAGAGCCTTCTAGTGGTAGAGCAGTCCGCAGGGGTGGAGTGAAATTTTTCACGGCCCCTTCCACCCCTCCGTGTTTGGACTTTGGGTGAGGGGGGTATGGGACTTGGTGGCGGGGCAGGGCAGTTAGAGAGAGACTGCAGCGGGGCTCTCTCCTCCTGCCTCCGGTCCTGCAGAACATCCACAAGGCGGCGGAGCGTGTCCGTTTGCTCCCTCATTAGTCCAAGCAGCGTTTGAGTAGCCTGCCTGTCCTCCTGTCGCCACCTCTCCTCCCGTTCAATGTTTGCCCGGTGCATTTGGGACAAGTTCTCCCTCCACTGTGTCTGCTGGGCTGCCTGTGCTTGGGAGCATCCCATTAGTTCAGCAAACATGTCTTCCCGTGTCCTCTTCTTCCTCCTCCTAATGTGCGCTAGCCTCTGGGCAGATGTGGCTGTGGGAATTGGAAAAAGGGAGTGAATTCCTGAGACAGAGCAATGTATCTGTGAACAGAGAACATAGTCTTTCTCTGTGAACAAGACCATGCAGAGCACCTATCACACGCGCACTGAGGACAAGGTCGAATTTTCGGCCCTCGCCTACAGTGCCTGCGGTCTTGCTGTGGCGAGCTGAGGAGCAGGGCTGGACACCGGACTTTGTCTAGCTGGCAAACATGGTAAGCCGTAGACTTGTGGCCGCTTAAAACTTTAAGAGTGGCACTGGCCTCCTTTCACATAGAAAGCAATGCGAGTCTCTGCTGGCAGCAATCCTGCAAGCATGAACTCTGGCCCTGTCCCACCCCCTCGCGGCTGTAAACCGCGTGGCTGTAAACCGGCGGTTGCAGTTCTGTAAAGGGACGGGCAAGCAGTCCCAATACTAACTTTCCCCTACCTAATTCACAGCAGGGAGTCATGCCAGACATCACCCTCCTGAAGGTCTCGGAGAGCCAGAAGGAGAAGATGCTCCGGGACAGCCTGCAGAAACCGGGGCCATTTGCTGCAATGCTCTGCAAGGCCATGATCCCGGAGTACCTGCTGGCGTTGTGGCAGGGAAACGTGTCCTACCACGGGGGGCCTAATAAGCTCTCCCTGCCCAGGAACCTGCTCATGAGGCTGGAAAAACACCTGCAGGAGACCTATGAGGAGTTCTCCCCGGAGGATGTCGCCTCTATCCCTGGTTACATTGACCAGTTCTTGGCTTAGGTGCCCTTGGAGGGACAAATGACTGCAGGGTTTTGGGCACTATAATCATGAAGCGGACATTGTGAAATTTTTTGAAAATGGTTCGGACTACATATTGAGGCGCCCAAAGACAGACTAATCATGATACACTTTGCACAGATTCCCCTTTTGTTTGACTTTCCTGTTTACATGTTTTGAAGCACTTTACCCACTGTTAATATTTTAAATCTTCCTGTTTTGTTGTAAATAAATGTTTACTTGTTTTAAAGCACTTTAGCTACTGTTAATATTTTAAATATGCCAGTTCTGTTGTAAATAAATGTTTAGATATTTAAAACACTTACTGCTTGATCCTTCCCCTGAATCTGTGTCTGGGGTAACGGCGGGGGACGGTTGGTAGGGGATCTCTGTCAGGGTGATGAAGAGCTCCTGGCTGTCGGGGAAATCAGCGGTGCCAGCGCTGTCGACTGCCTCGTCCTCCTCATCTCCTTCTTCATCTTCCCCGTCCGCTAACATGTCGGAGGAACCGGCCGCGGACAATATCCCATCCTCAGAGTCCACGGTCAGGGGTGGGGTAGTGGTGGCGGCCGCACCTAGGATGGAATGCAGTGCCTCGTAGAAACGGGATGTGTGGGGCTGGGATCCAGAGCGTCCGTTTGCCTCTTTGGTCTTCTGGTAGCCTTGTCTCAGCTCCTTGATTTTCACGCGGCACTGCGTTGCATCCCGGCTGTAGCCTCTCTCTGCCATGGCTTTAGAGATCTTCTCATAG
>NW_020683465.1:0-1540 GCF_002925995.2 Terrapene triunguis
TCCTGGACCCTCCCCAGTAATAAGCAGGAACGAGTGGTGGAAAAAAATCCGGACTCACCTCCATTCACCTCCAGCTCTGCTCTCCCCAGGTTCCTCCTGTCCGGGCAGCTCCGGGCGGCTCAGATGCTCCGATGCCAGGGCAGAGTCTGGAGTCCCTGCTCCCCTGCGCTGAGCCGCCCAGTCCTTGGGATGAGGCAGCCCCGAGCTGTGGAGCTGAATGTCTAAGGATGCTCCAGGGGCAGGGAGACCAGCTAAGTTTGCCCCCTGCCGTGGGTCAGCACCGTCCACATCTAGCTCTGGAAGCCCAGAGGCTGCAGGTTTTGCCCCCCCCCACACACATACACACAGATGGGGCCCCGGGGTGGGTCTCAAAAGGAAGAGAATGTGGCAAACTGGATGCTCAGAGCCAGTGTTGCATAGTCACAGGGTACCCCCTCTACCTCCCAGGAAACAAGCCCGGTCACTGTGTGAGTGAAGTTCCTGGGGGCAGATTGCCTCAGGCTAGGAGGGATACCCTGAGCCTCTCTCAGCTGGCAGGGTCTCCTAGAAGCCCAGACAACACAGTGATGCAATGAAAGAAATCCCAGAGATGGGAAGGAGAGAGAGAGATGGATAGAGGAAGAGGGATAGGGAGAGAGTGTGAATGGACTGATGGATGCCAGACGTGCACAGATGTGAAAAGAGAGGGAGAGTCTGAGAGAGGAGAGGATAGATGGGCGGCAGGGGGATGAGAGAGGTAAATTTTTAGGACAGAAAGAAAGGCAGAGAGAAGGATGAATAAAAGGAGCAATAAAGAGACAGATAGAAGAGCAGAGAGATCTGCAGAGAGATGGATGGATAGAAGGCTGGAGGGTGGAGAGGTAGATGGATAGAAGGATAGAGACGGAGAGAAAGAGAGACGGACGAGCAGAAGGATGGCGAGTTGGGGAGAGAGACCCAGAGAGCTGGATAGATCTGGAGAAGTACAGTGGATGGCTGGAAGGAGGTAGGATCCCAGGCTGTGTCCCTGCTCCCTGACCTACCCCAGCCCTGGTGTCACACTACACCTGGGCTGCCCCAGCTCCGAAGCACAGCTGAGAAGGGCCCTGTGTCTCTGTGACTGTGGGAGGCTCCTGCTTCTGCAGCTCATGATTGCTGTCCCTGAGTGCATGGGGCCGTGGGTGAAGGGGTGGGAGCAGGCAGGGCCCTTATGGACGTTGGAGCCAGGAAGGGGGCGGGAGATGTGACTCCCTGAAGCCTCCTGGGGGCTGGGACTTGGCTGGTGCAGTTTGTGATGCCCCAGGGACCCCGTGCGCCCAGTTGGCCAGGAGACTCCTCCAGCAACACCGTCTAGGGGAGAGTGGCCTGGGGGGGAGTGACACCAGCCCCTGAGCAATGCACCAAGATTGGGGCCACAACCCCCGCTCTAGTCACAGCCCCATCTGTCCCGAGGGCTCCCCTAAACCTCTGGTCTCATCTCCCAGCCCTCAGACCCATCGCTGGCGTTGTGACCTCAGCCCAAGCCCTGACTAGCTGGCCAGTGATCTGGGGCAGGGAGACA
>NW_020683466.1:0-3047 GCF_002925995.2 Terrapene triunguis
TCTTGCATCTGAAGAAGTGAGGTTCTTACCCACGAAAGCTTATGCTCCCAATACTTCTGTTAGTCTTAAAGGTGCCACAGGACCCTCTGTTGCTATTTAGGATAGATTATGTTGTAGGTTTAATAAATTATGTTCTTGTACAGCTTTAAAAAACCTGAGCTAGAATTCATGCAAATGAACATGGAAAATGTGACTATAATTATCTTGCATTATACGAAAGAAAGTGCACAGAAATGGTCTCATGCCAGGCTAGTTGTCAATTCTCTGTTAGAGGCAACTGAACAAAGATCCCTACCTAGCAGAAGAGAACCTATACAGGTCTCCAGCTACAGGCATGAAACCAATTCCCTGTGTCAGAGGAGTACTTTCACCCTCAACAGTGACTATGTAATGATGGTTTAAACATTATGTGGTGTCCCAGGACACTCCCTTCCCAGTGGCATCACAGATTCCCTTGAGCCCAGTTGTCACATATGGCAATTGAGCTTGTTGGTTTGATGCCAAAGGTTCTTTTCTGCCTGATATTCAGTCCAGCAGAGAGGAAATTTTAAGGAGACATCTCTCCGGCAGAGCTCTGAAGTTTAGAGGGTGACCCATCAGGCTATAGATCCTCCTATTATTTGCCCAAATCAAATGGCTATGTTGTGGGTTGGGAGAATAACATTGGGGAAACCTACTACTTTGATGACTGGCAGGTTAGAGCAAAGTCCCATTCACTTCTTTCTAGCCCATAGGCTTTCTGGAACCTGTCCATCTTCCCTTTAGACTTCACTGAGGGTATTCAGTAGGAGAAGGATGGATACAAGATCAGTTAGGAGAGTTCTCTGTCTCCTGGACTCTTTCTCTGATATGCATCATAACTCCCCAGTGTGTAAGGTTGGTGTCCTTTGCGTTTCTGTGGAAGGCAGCCTGAATTGCATGACCTCTTGTGGAGCCTGTATCACGTGGCCTTCTGGGGCTTATGTTACGCAGAAGGCAGAATATATTTTCTGATTAATTGAGGCCTAAGTGTTCATGTTTATGAATGTTAGTGTTGTATGAGACACATACAAAATTAGGATCCTTCATTATGAAAGTATTTATAACTGATAACATTACAAGATCCGTTGGTACTGGAGTTCCATACAACCACCTCTTCCTCCTTAAAAACTCACTTCTTCTGGGAAGCCTTTCAGAAAAAGACCACTGCTAGTTTCCCACTATCTCTACTTCATGCTGGCACTGCATGAGCTATTCCCGTCTTGTCTGTGTTTGAACTGGATTGTAAAATCTTGGAGCACAGGCTGAATTGTCTATGTTGGTAAATCATGTGCACTACTGGTGCTTAATAATAATTGACCAAATTTCATATGCAAACCATTGAGGGATTTGTTCTTTTAATGATGAGTGGAGCAAGATGATGGATTTACAGGAGTAAATTGTATGGAAATTAACCACTTCGGTTCCATGATGCATTGATGGGAGAATAACCCTGGTTTAGATTTGTAGACATACTGTATGATGCAGAATGTTTTAAAACATTAAATAGAAATATTTGTTGTATAAGTAAGGATCTTCCTGTAGCCAACCCTGGCTTGAAGAGACATCTCCTATTTAACTCTGTAATGCTTTGAAATCCAAGTCCTGGAGGAATATGCACTAGTTTTCTTTTCCTTTTGTCAGTGTGGAAGCCTTAGAACTGTGCAGACTTTTATTTTTAACAGTTGAGTTATTACAGCGGCTGCCAGCACAGTAGGAAACACTATTAGATAGATACAAGAAAATCCAGTATTTCATATTATTCGTGTAGACAACTAACATTTGAAAGTTGCATAAACTGCTCTCCACTTAAAAGCTGTCAGTCATGTTGGTTATAAAAAACCCACAGCACTTAAGGCCTGTCAATCACTTCCTAGGAGGGAGACATGACATCTTAACATTTACTTTGCCAGTATTTACCGAATGCAAAACCATGAAAGAGGAAAATGCAAATGAAAAAATACATTCAAACTGATCACATAATACTAGCAGAGCCCTTTGATCAGTTATTGTAATTACCTGCTCAGGAGTTTCCAACCAAAAGGGGGTGTTCTGACTTAGCACCAGTATAGCTGCTACCTGGCTTTATGCTGGAGGAGATTGCGGGGGGGGGGGAAGAGGAGGTTTGCAAATTACATTTGTGGGGTTTATTGAAGCAGAAGCACAGCTCCATAGCAGCATTATTGGGGGAGGAAATGGATCAACTCCAACCAGCCAAGATCAGAACAGTAAAAGCTCACCTGAGTCTGGAATGCTTCTTCCCCTGCCAGGACATTTAGTTTAGAAGTGAACGTGCTAGAACTGTGGTTTCACAACCTTGCAGTGGCAACCTTCCATGCGGGGGTCATGAACATATCAAAAGGGCAGAGGGGAACCATGTCTAAAAGGAGGCAGCCACCTTCCTTTTCTTATGGCTATAGGGATGTAGATCCTGTAACTATGGGAGGCTCAATATGGAAAAGATTGAGAACCAAGTTAAAACACCCCCTCATGTGTTCTTCCCCTCATGTTGCAAAATTTAATTATACTCTACCCAGAGATGGTTCTGGTACAAGATTGGGCACTAGTTTGGTACAATGATTATCAATGGGAACGGAGTCCTAGCTACTGGAGCACTAGACTCTGACAAGCTGCACCCTCTCCAAACTGGAAAGGCAATATTGTCATGGAACAGGAGTGCTGACTGAAGGACTGAGCCGGGTGCATTTTGGCCCATCCTCGCACGCTCCCCACCCTTTAGTAGTCACAGATCCAAATCCATTGCTGTGGCTGCTGTCCTCCAACACCATCATTACAAGGGTGTCATATCCTTGATGTAAAAAGCAACAGAGGGTCCTGTGGCACCTTTAAGACTAACAGAAGTATTGGAGCATAAGCTTTCGTGGGTGAATGCCCACTTCATCAGACGCAAGTAATGGAAATTTCCAGAGGCAGGTATAAATCAGTATGGAGATAACAAGGTTAGTTCAATCAGGGAAGGTGAGGTGCTCTGCTAGCAGTTGAGGTGTGAACACCAAGGGAGGAGAAAC
>NW_020683467.1:0-3599 GCF_002925995.2 Terrapene triunguis
GGGGGGGCGGCCGGAGGCTTTTTTGCCTTGGGCGGCAAAAAAGCCAGAGCCGGCCCTGACCAGCAGCACTAAAAATCATTAAGAACATAAGAACGGCCATACTGGGTCAGACCAAAGGTCCATCTACCCCAGTATCCTGTCTTCCAACAGTGGCCAATGCCAGGTGCCCCAGAGGGAATGAACAGATCAGGTAATCGTCAAGTGATCTGTCCCCTGTTGCCCATTCCCTGCTTCTGGCAAACAGAGACTAGGGACACCATCCCTGCCCATCCTGGCTCATAGCCATTGATTGACCTATCTTCCATCAATTTATCTAGTTTAAACAAGCCCTGCCACCCTTCTAACAGAGGGATGAGAAGCTGTCCAGCCTCCCTGTAATTCCTGTACAGTACATGCCTTCGTGTACATGCCAACATTGCCCCCTGGTGGTCAAAGTCCAGAGAAACAAGGGTCTATAACCAGTATCCCTCCACCAGTTTTGGTTCACTGATATAGCATGTGACCCACTCCACTGGATAGTGACCCACTCATCTGAGATCAGATCTTCTCAAATGGTGGTTCCCAACCTTTTCAGGCAACTCAGCTTGTTTATTGGACCTCAGCTATTCCAGCCAATGCCTGCTATTTCCCATCGGATTATACATATCCTAAACTCTCATGGGCCTTGGAACTGCTCCAAACCCTCTCCCAATCCCTGCTCCCACCAGCATGGTAGCCTCATACTGGAACATGGGACTGTCCTTCTCAATGCTAGCAACATAAGGCAAGACCTGGAGAAGAGGATGATGCTGCCTCCTTGAATCCCTGACCCTGCTCCAGCAGCTGGTCTCTGCTACTTTCTGTGCACTTGGATTAATATTTTCTTGTACTGCAGAACTCAACACTTTGGGTAGAGAACGTCATCATTCGCTTCCTGACCTACCTGGGTGTCCTTGGTTCCTGCTGCTGAAAAGCATCAATTAGTTTCTCTTCCCAGCCCCCTGCTGCCCAGCTGTGGATGGAGAAGAAGTCATCTTCTGGTGCAGAGGTCAGGGTGAAAGGATGCCACTCCAAGTGGGAGGCAGAGAGACAATTGATGAAAATATACTGGCCCACTTCCATGCTGAACCCTTCTTGTGCACCTGTAGTTCTAATGCTTTTGATGAATGTATGACAGCTTGTGGGAAAGACTCATGATTGGCTGATGTGCATGTCCCACCCAGCTGCCACTACAGCTACACCACTGCTTACAGTGGCTGGAGTAGCTGAGTGCCCTCTGCCCCCAGCAGTGCTCCTTCCCCATTGCCTACAGTGACTTCTGCTGGGATTGGAGTGGGGCCAGCCAGCCCTGTTTGGTTAGCACCACCCTGCTGCACCTGTACGGGGTGTTGGACTTCAGAGGAAGAAAGCCCAGCAGCAGGTGGGGGCTGGTTGGTGAAGAGAGCTGGCAAGCTGCTCAGAGATGGGGTAAGAAGCCTGGCTTGGCCTAGAGCAGGGATCGGCAACCTTTGGCACATGGCCCATCAGGGAAATCCACTGGTGGGCCGAGACGGTTTGTTTACCTGCAGCGTCCGCAGGTTCAACCGATCGCAGCTCCCACTGGCCGCGGTTCGCCGTTCCAGGCCAATGGGGGCTGCAGGAAGTGGCAGCCAGCATATCCCTCGGCCAGCGCCGCTTCCCGCAGTTCCCATTGGCCTGGAATGGCAAACCGCGGCCACTGGGAGCTGCAATCAGCCGAACCTGCAAACGCTGCAGGTAAACAAACTGTCCCGGCCTGCTGGCAGATTTCCCTGATGGGCCACATGCCAAAGTTTGCCGATCCCTGGCCTAGAGAATGTGAAAAGGCTCTAACCTGCCAGAGGTAGGAGGGTGGGCTTGGCCTGAGTTGTTGGGTTGATTGGTGCCTAGGAGCTGGTGGCTAGGCAGTAAAACAGGCTGCTGCTGGGGCTTGCCTGCAAGGAAGGGGGCTGAAGGCTGAGCCCAGTGGAACTACAGATTCTCTAGTTTTGGTGCTGGTTTGTACTTGGACTAAGGAGCTTGGTTACCTTGCAAGGAGTAAAAACATAAATATGACCTGGATGGAGAGCCAACTCCCCTCCCCAGTCCATGGGAACCCTGCAGAAGAGGGTGAGGTGGAAAGACTGCAATGCCAGCCAGGGCGGGTGCAAGGATGTTTCGCGCCGTAGGCGAAACTTCCACCTTGCACGTCCCTCCCCCCGAGCCCTGTGGCAGCTCTCCGCCCCTCCCTTGAGGTGCCCCCCCGCCCACGGCAGCTCCCCCCGGCCCGGGGAGCTGTGTGGCAGCTCCCCGCCCCAGCTCACCTCTCTTCCGCCTCCTCCCCGAGCACGCCCTCGCCGCTCCGCTTCTTCTGCCTCCCAGGCTTGCGGTGCCAATCAGCTATTTGGCGCCGCAAGCCTGGGAGGGATTGAAGCAGAGCAGGGCAGCGTGCTCAGGGGAGGAGGCGGAGCAGAGGTGAGCTGAGGCGGGGAGTGGTTCCCCTGCGTGCTTGCCCCCCCCCTTACTTGCTGCAGATGGCCCTCCCTGTGCCCCCCTGCCCCACTCCCTCCGCCTAAATGCCGACGATGACCGGGGCGGCCGAAGATCTGGTCGCCGCCGAAGGACCCGAAATGCCGCCCCGCAAATGCTAGTGCCCTAGGCAACCACCTAAGTCGCCTAATGGGTTGCACCGGCCCTGATGCCAGCTTTTGCCCTCAGGGGTGCTCTGGCATGGTGAGTTGTGTACTCCCCAGCTGGAGAGAAGCTGAGAGGGGTAGCTGTGGGAAAATAGGGTTTTATTTCTTGATCTCCATAATGGAGTGGGGCAGATGAAAGCTACACCTTTCAGGGGAAGTGGCTGTCCTGATGCCCCCCTTACCTTTGTAACAATGACCCTCTGTTGAATGTGAGAACCATTACACCTTCTCACAGATCTAGAGAAGGATTGGGGCCAGCCCCACCGCCAGGACTGTGCAGACAGAAGGGAGTTATACAGTGCGAGGGCCTTCCTGCCTCAGGTGGGCAGGTGGGAGCTGAGTGGAGATTTGGTGGTGGAGGGCACCAATGTTCCTCCGGGGAGATGCCCAGCTCAAATGCTCCTGTGTAATGTTTTGGGAAATGTATGATGAGACATGGCTCTATCCTGGCACAGTGGAACATGGCAGCACCAGCACTGACATAGTAGCTTGTGCTATAGTAGGGTTACCATTCGTCCGGATTCCCCCGGACATGTCCGGCTTTTTGAGCTAAAAATAGCGTCCGGGGGGAATTTGTAAATGTCCGGACTCCCCCCCCCGCCCATGCAGAGCGCGTGCGGCTAACAGGGCAGCCGGCCGGATGGTGCCACTTACATGGGGCTCCAACAGCCAGAGAGAGCCCCTCCTCCTCTTCCCCTGCAGCTGAGAGCACTCGCTCCCGCCCTGGATTCGCAGATTGCCTCCGGCAGTCTGGAGCTCCTCTCCCGCTCCTCCTTCACTGCTGCCCAGCGTGCCGGGACGAACGGCTCAGGCCGTTCCTGAGCAAGTTCACAGAGACGTTAGGCGAAGGCCAACAACAAGGGGGCCAGGGGGGCGGAGAAGGGGCAGGGAGGTTTTGGAGGGGGCAGTCAAGAGCCGGGGGGGGGG
>NW_020683468.1:0-1110 GCF_002925995.2 Terrapene triunguis
TCCAAGTGTGATTTGGCCTTCCTGATTTCACTCCTGCATGCCTGAGCAATATTTTTATACTCCTCCCTGGTCATTTGTCCAGTCTTCCACTTCTTGGCAGTTTCTTTTTTGTGTTTAAGATCAGCAAGGATTTCACTGTGAAGCCAAGCTGGTCGCCTGCCATATTTACTATTCTTTCTACACATCAGGATGGTTTGTTCCTGCAACCCCAATAAGGATTCTTTAAAATACAGCCAGCTCTCCTGGACTCTTTTCCCCCTCATGTTATTCTCCCAGGTGATCCTGGCCATCAGTTCCCTGAGGCAGTATTGTACACCCACAAGACTCACTTAGCAGCTGTGTACAAGACGGCACAAGGTTTACAACAGAGAATCAGGACCAACAAGTGTAGGAAAAGAAGGGTACACTATGTACTGAAGAATCACAGGGCATTCACTTGGAGTTCTTTAACTTTTATTTAACACAGACAAAGGTTCCAAGTATTCCCTCCTCGCCCCATTTCCTCCCATGAAGAAGCAGGCTTAGTTTGGGGGGAGATAGGACATGATAGTACAGACACAAAGATTCTGTGATTAAAATAAGTTTTAAAGGGGGATTTTTTTCCCCTGGGAATACAGAAAGCTGCATTCAGTGAGCCTGTTTCTCAAATACACGAAGGGGCCTTCGTGTATTTGAGAGTTAGGCCCTAGAAGATACTTAGTGCCTTTAATCCAAAATTAGCGGTCTTTAAATTTTACAGCAGTATCACTTAACTCTTCAGACACCTATTTATGGGGAAAAATAGTATATGATCATGTAATTAAAGACTAAATCATAATGCACATGCAGAAGGTGGACAAATTAATGAGGCATAGGCCACCTTAGTTCTGGCATTTCCTAACTTTTGAGTGTTTGACTTTGCAACCTTAATAATATTATTTTACTGCAGCTTTTGTGTGTGTGTGTGTGTGTGTGTATACACATACATATACTTACCCACGCTCTGCGCACTCCTGCACAGGGCTGTTTTCATTAAAATGGCATTTTAAAATTCTAATATTGAATCTTTGTCATTATGAACTGTGGCTCTGTCAGCTACTTAGTTATTAAAGTTTTAATGACACAGCAATT
>NW_020683469.1:0-1067 GCF_002925995.2 Terrapene triunguis
GTTGAGCACCCACTGGCCAGAGGGGAAGTCGGTGCCTACTGAGGGGATGGACAAAGGACTGATAGAATCATAGAATATCAGGGTTGGAAGGGACCTCAGGAGGTATCTAGTCCAACCCCCTGCTCATGGCAGGACCAATCCCCAACTAAATCATCCCAGCCAGGGCTTTGTCAAGCCTGACCTTAAAAACCTCTAAGGATGGAGATTCCACCACCTCCCTAGGGAACCCAGTCCAGTGCTTCACCACCCTCCTAGTGAAATAGTGTTTCCTAATATCCAACCTAGACCTCCCCCACTGCAACTTGAGACCATTGCTCCTTGTTCTGTCATCTGCCACCACTGAGAACAGCCGAGCTCCATCCTCTTTGGAACCCCCCTTTCAGGTAGTTGAAAGCAGCTATCAAATCCCCCCTCACTCTTCTCTTCTGTAGACTAAATAAGCCCAGTTCCCTCAGCCAATCCTCATACATCATATGCCCCAGCCCCCTAATCATTTTCCTTCCCCTCCGCTGGACTCTCTCCAATTTGTCCACATCCTTTCTGTAGTGAGGGGCCCCAAACTGGACACAATACTCCAGGTGTGGCCTCACCAGTGCCGAATAGAGGGGAATGATCACCTCCCTCGATCTGCTGGCAATGCTCCTACTAATGCAGCCCAATATGCCGTTAGCCTTCTTGGCAACAAGGGCACACTGCTGACTCAAATCCAGCTTCTTGTGCATTGTAATCCTCAGGTCCCTTTCTGCAGAACTGCTGCTTAGCCAGTCAGTCCCCAGCCTGTAGCGGGGCATGGGATTCTTCCGTCCAAAATGCAGGAGTCTGCAATTGTTCTTGTTGAACCTCATCAGATTTTTTTTGGCCCAATCCCAATTTGTGTAGGTCACTCTGGACCCTATACCTACCCTCCAGGGTATCTACCTCTCCCCCCAGCTTAGTGTCATCTGCGAACTTGCTGAGGGTGCAATCCATCCCATCATCCAGATCATTAATGAAGATGTTGAATAAAACCAGCCCCAGGACTGACCCATGGGAAAGCGGGGGAGGGAGTGGAGGAGAGGAGGCACACG
>NW_020683470.1:0-1755 GCF_002925995.2 Terrapene triunguis
ACCCCCAAGTTACACCTCACTTAAAATCTACTTGGTTACAAAATCAGACATAAAAATACACGTGTGTCACAGCCACACTGCTACTGACAAATGGCTGACTTTCTCATTTTACCATATCATCATAAAATAAATCCATTGGAATATAAATATTGTACTTACATTTCAGTGTATCGTTTATAGAGCAGTACAAACAAGTCATTGTCTGTGTGAAATTTGTGCTGACCTCACTAGTGGTTTTTATGTAGTCTGTTGTAAAACTAGGCAAATATCTAGAGGAGTTGATGTACCCCCTGGAAGAGCTCTGGGTACCCCCAGTGGTACATGTATCCCTGCTTGAGAACCACTGTCCTAGATTGTATCAAAGACGGTGATAACTGTCCTGGGGAGAGGAGAAGACGTTAGCAGAGATGGGCTAGTGCTGCTGTTATCGTCCGATCCTGTTTCCTAAAAGGCAAAACAAGACAAACACTCACAAGGGGAGAGAAGAGAACAGCAAAGAGGAAATGCAGCTTCTGTCTCTGGTGCTGACTTTCACTTGCAGCCTCACTGCTGGAGAGACTCAGGCCCAGCACAAGGTCCGATCGGCCACTCTGAGACCTGACAAACTCGTACCAGCATTGGGCTGGTTAGGGCCTTGCATTCCCCTGCCTCCCTGGTCACAGGCTCACAGCCGTGTTACAACGTGTACAGTCTTGGCTGGCTGCCCAGACTCTTATTAGACAGAAGGCAAATGGAGAAGGATGGGGAGGGAAGAAATAAGGTGGGGAAGGAAAGGGACACTCAAGGGCGATGGGGAGATGAAGTCTCACATCCCAAGTGGTGTTCAGAACTCAGCCAGAGCTGGTGTGATCTGGGTCCTTCTCTCTGGCCCGGTCTGGTCAGGCCAGGACATCTCTCAGGGTCCGGACGACGATCCCGGAGACGGGTGGGGGGCAGCCAGGACGGTGAAGCTGGCTGTAGTAGGCAACTTGTCTCCCAAAGTCTCTTTCTTTAACGATGCCGAAGGGAGCAGTGGGTGGAACAGCCCCTCCCCCCCTCCTTGTTTTGTCCACCAATTAGGCCTAATTTCTGACACACCAATTTCGGCTCCTTGACTTCCATCCCACACGTCTCTTGTTCACCAGGCAAGGCCTTAACACAGTCCTTGAGTTACACCAGGGGCCTTTTTGTTTGGACTAATTCAGTCTGTCTCCTTTCTGCACCATTTCCCATCACATTGGTTGTCCTGGGGGTATTGTGACATCTTAGGAACCGTCGCTCACTTTTCACAGCTGAGCTCACACTTCGGGGAAACTCGTGGGCTCAGTTATCACAGCAGGTCCCAGCAGGGCCTCTCATTTCTGGTGGGCTGGGGTGAGTGGGATTTAGTACGATGGATAACCAATAGCAGGGTGTGCTGGGAGGATGCTGTTAGCTGCCCCACACTTGGCTAGCTGGGTAATCTCACTTCTGGAGCAATGTGATGGTGCTCATGGGAACATCCTTTTCTCCACCAGCTAATCCTTTCCCTGAAGTTCTCTGCTTCTTCACAGCTGTCACTTGAATGCAGGGGTGTCATTACGTAACTCTTTTCTTCCTAGAATTTTCTGAAAAATACTGATGTGCAGTATTGGATTGGACTAAACCGGAATAAGGAATCACAGTGGCAGTGGAAGTGGGTTGATGACTCACCCTTTAAATCGTAAGTATAATATTTATTTCTTCAGATAGATGCTCCATTTGCTAACCAGTGGCACCATCCAAAAGAAACAGGCA
>NW_020683471.1:0-2514 GCF_002925995.2 Terrapene triunguis
CGAAGGACCTGCCGCTGAACTGTCGCCGCCGATCGCGACTTTTTTTTGTGCTTGGGACGGCAGAAATGCTGGAGCCGGCCCTGCCCACCCCTTCACCGAGGCCACACCCCCTTCCCCAAGGCCCTGCCCCCCGCTCACTACATTCCCCCTCCTTAGGTGGCTCGCTCTCCCCACCCTCACTCACTTTCACTGCGGCAGTGGTTTGGGAGGGGGTGAGGGCTCTGACTGGGGCTAGGACTGGGGGGGTTGGGGTGCAGGAGGGGGTTCCAGGCTGGGGGGTGAGGCAAGAGGGGGTTCCAGGCTGGGGGGTTCAGGGTGTGGGAGAGGGCTCTGGGCTGGAGCAGGGGGGTTGGGTGCGGGGCAGGATGAGGGCTCCATCTGGAGGTGCAGACTCTGGGTTGGGGATGAGGGGTTTGGGGTACAGGAGGGGGCTCTAGGTTTGGGCTCAGCGCTGGGGCGCAGGCTTACCTCTGGTGGCTCCTGGTCAGCGATGCAGTGGGGCGGTAAGGCAGGCTTCCTGCCTGTCCTGACTCTGCGCTGCACCCCGGAAGGGGCAGCAGATCTGGCTCCTAGGTGGAGGCACGTCAGGCAGCTCTGCGCGCTGTTCTCGCCCACCGGCACTGCCCCCGCAGCTCCCATTGGCCGCAGTTCCCGGCCAATGGGAGTGTGGAGCCAGTGCTCGGGGTGGGGGCAGCGTGTGGAGCCCCATGGTTCCCCCGCATAGGAGCCAGACCTGCTGGCTGCTTCCGGGGCGAGGGACTAGCCTACCTTAGTGCCGCAGCACTGCCAAATGGACTTTTAACAGCCCATTCAGCAGTGCTAACCGAAGCCGCCAGGGCCCCTTTTCGACTGGGTCAAATACCAGACACTTGGTCACCCTAGCTGAGCCCCTCTAGGGGGCACCCAGAGTAGGGACCAGAGATGGCACAGGTAAGCTGTCTGAGTCCCGTCTCTTCCTCGCCCGCAGCCGCAGTTACCTGCTTGGTAGTAGATGTCCGGGGCCTGCTCTGGCCCACGCCACACCCACAGCGGGGAGCGATGGGAGAAGTCAGAGGGGAAGGAGCTGTGAGGAGAGTGGGGGCAAGGCGGTGTGGCTTGGAGCAGGTGTGGGAGGTGCAGGGGGAGTAGGAAAGGGGCCAGAAATGACATGTGGGGTGGTCACATACCCCCCTCGTACAAGCATTTCATAGAGTCTAAACACTAATTTCACTCTTATCAGACTCAGACCTAGGTTTGAGCAAATCTGACATACTGCTGACCTGGTCTGGTGTCCAGCTAGGACGTGGTCAGTACTTAGCTAGCCCGAGGCTGGCAGTGGCAGCAGGGCAGGTGGGGAGCTGGAGGGACAGATAACCGCCGCACGGACTTGGCAGTGGCGGCTAAAGGGTAGAGCACCCTTCAAACCCACGCCCTGGCGAGCAAAAGCTCCCCCGCCCCTAGGCAAACGCGCGCTCAGTCTGTTGGGTATTTTGGCTCAGCCGCCAGACCGTAGCGGAGCCGGAAGTACGGGAGGGGGCGTTGATTGGTTGCGAGCGCTGCCCGTCCCTCGCTTCGCTTGGGAACTGGCCGAGTGAGTGGCCGCCAGCGGAACGGGCGCGGGTGAGCGAGTGAGGTGGGTGCGCGGGAGCTCGGGGCAGCAGGGGTGGCTGCCGCGCGCCCGGGGCGCTGTGTCCGCACGGGCTCCACGTGGTCAGGGGCGCCGCGCGCAGCCGGGGCGCGGCTCCTCTGCCCGTCGCTCCCTGCGTGCGCCGGGGCCCCCGCGCGGTCCGGGGGGAGGGAGGATCCTGCTGCCGTGAAAGGCGTGTGCGGCTCTATGCCGGGCCCTGCCCAAAGGCGGCCCGAGCAGCCGCTGGGGCTCGGAGAAAAATCCCAGCTTGGGGGGCGCGGCGGCTGCAAGCCCCTGGGTCTAAATAGGAACCCGGGGCTGCTCCGGGAGCGGAGTGGCGCTGATTGGGCAGCGGCTCCACAGCTGAATTCAACGCCCTGGGCCTGCTACCGCTGCTTGCAGCCCTGTTGGGTTCAAGGGAGCTGCCCCGAGTGTAGGGTCAGGCTGGGCGCACTAACAGCGAGAGGAGCCCCAGTAACTCCCAGGGAGGGTTGGACGCTAGCTGCATCCCGTCATAGCGTTTGGCTGTGCACAGGCCCTGGTGCTCCCCTTCATTGTGAAGCACAGAAAGGATCTAACAAAGCAGGCTGGATCGTAGAGTCTGCACAAGTCCATCAGCACCTCATGGCCACCAGGGGCTGTTCTTCTCACTTGAGGTTCTATCATCCATTTCTGAGCTGTTGCAATGTCAGCCTTTGGCTGGTATTTTTACACATAGTCGTTGTTTTTCATAGGTTGTTCCATTTGCTGGGGGTTTCCTGTATGCTGCACCTATTACTAAATGTCAAGTATCAGGGGGTAGCCGTGTTAGTCTGTATCTACAAAAACAACAAGGAGTCTGGTGGCACCTTAAAGACTAACAGATTTATTTGGGCATAAGCTTTCGTGGGTAAAAACCTCACTTCTTC
>NW_020683472.1:0-1383 GCF_002925995.2 Terrapene triunguis
CTCTGCCCTTCTCTGGCAGGCAGCTCCAGCTCACACAGAGGACGGGCTCCTGACTCCCTCATTGGCCTGCCTGCCCTGTCAATGAGGCTGACCTAGAGCAGTAGCCTCTCCCCATTGGCCCTGGGGACTGTCAGTCTCAAGGCCTTAATTTCTCATTGGCCCTTCCCCTGGCTTTTGGTACTGGGAGAGGGCCAACCAAAAAACTGCACTAAGTTTCAGTAAGGGGCCAACAGTCCCCTTACCCAGATACACATCAAAATCATTGTAATGTATTTATTGCTAGCTAGTAAGTCTGCCACTGTGAAAAGTGATATTTGTATGTTTCTCCATAATTTTCACAGCCTCTCAGCTAGCTACTTGGGTTGCCAACTTGGTAATTTTTAAAAACCAAACACTTCAGCAAGAGTGCTGGAACGTGACCTGCCCCACCTCTTTCCCCTGAGGTCCCACCCTTGCCCTGCCTCTTCCCCCCAAGGCTCCACCCCCATCCACTCCTCTACCCTCTCCGCCTCCTTCCCCCTCGTCCCTGCCTGGGTCAGGAGTAACTTGCCTGTGGAGCCGGGGCTGGAAGCTGCAGCTGCCCAATGTAGGTAGAAGGCAGCCGCGACTGTTTAGGGGCTGGTGTGGGTGATGACCCAGTGCCTCTCTGGCTCTCCCCCTGCAGTAACTGAACTTTGGGTGTCCAGTCAGTAGATCTGACCGGACACTGTCAGGTCCCCTTGTTCACTAGACTTTCTGGTCAAAAACCGGGCACCTGGCCCCCTAGCAGCACTCAATGTGCAATAAGTGCTGGGAACATGTCCGGGGACAACTTTTGCTTTCCGATGGTGGGGCAAGTAACTAGGGGGCAGCTGGATTGGACTCAGTTCTGACCAGCAGGGGGGAATTCATTCATCTAGATGAAATTACTAAAAGGTGGGTGCACAACTGGTTGAAAGACTGTACTCTGAGTAGTTATCAATGGTCTGGTGTCAAAGTGGAAGGGGAATGGTGGGGGGAATGAGGAGAAGCCCCAGGTGGCTTTTCCCCAATCCGAGCAGGGAATGTGAGGTTGAGAAGCCCCAGGTGGCTTCCCCTGCTCTTTAGGGGGAACAAGGAGTGTGGGGAGGGCAGCCCACCCAAAGCTCGTGGGGCAGCTAAGCTCCTGGGAGGGAGCTGCCGCTGGAGATGACAGACTGGGCTTTCAGCTCCCCACACTGCCTCTCTTAGGTCGGTTGAAGCGCTCCTCAGCAGGACACGCCCCAGCGACCCAAGGAGGGTAGTGTGGACATCGGCTACTGCAATAATTACTGTGGTGGCTGTAAGTCAACCTAATATAGGTTGACTTAGGTTTGGAGTGTATATGCCCTTTTAGAAGCAAAAGGATTTCTCTCACCCAAGAGC
>NW_020683473.1:0-5664 GCF_002925995.2 Terrapene triunguis
GTGAAGCTGCCGTTAGCCCGGTGGTTAGGTTCTCCTCAGCATCAGCCATGGCAGCTCAAGGGGTTCCCTGCCTGGCGTGCCGGGGTCTGTGGATCGCAGGCTAAGGCACCCCCCCCCATCCATGGTACAGGCGCCCGGCTGAGGCGGGGTGAGTCCCAGGGGCTTTTGAGGCACCAGAAGGAAGGGTTGGGACGCTCAGTGGCAGCACAAAGTCCCCTTGTGAATCTAGTCCTGACTGCCACCGTCGGCGCCTAACACCGAAACACAGACCCCCAGAACCCGGCTCCAATGCTACCGAGCCCTCTGTCTGCCCCATTCCCCACAGCACCGAAGGGTCTGCCGGGGGCATGTGCACAGCCACCTGGCACCTGGTGCCTAGGAACCCCCCTGCCCCCAATGGCCCTGTGCGTAGCCCACTCACCTAGGCTGCCTGAGAGCAGATGGGACTTAAACCCGGGTCTGTCATCTTCCCGGGGCGTGCCCAGCCCACTGGCTGCAGGGTACGCTGGGCGGGAGGGGCACGCTCTGTCTCTGCTGCTGAAGCTGCCTCACTCTGTGTAAGATAATTAAATAGTCCCGGAGCAGCTGGCTCTCCCGCACCCCAGGGTGCCCCAGGGTGCCTGCTGAGTATTTACCTATTTCATACAAAAACAGAACAGCTTCAGCTGGTGAGACGCAGCCCAGAGATTAGAGCACTCGGGAGGTGGGAGACCAGGGTGTGGGTCCCTGGTGCTATCGGGCCCTGGGGGATTTGAACGCTGGTCTCCCCACCCAGGGGTGTGCTCTGATCACAGAGATGGGCATGGCGGCAGCACCTCCTCCTTTTGCCAGCAAGGGCTGAGCTGGTTTTGGTGCCTAACCGCAGGCGAGGGGTCACAGCTGAGAGCTGCTGGCAGAGACAGGCACCTCCCGCCAGCCCAAACAGCTCCCGGCTCCCTTTGAGTGGCAGGGTGAGGGCCACCCCCATCTCCTCAGCATTTCCTCCTGACTGGCTTAGTAAGTTCTGCGCTTACCTTCCTTAGATGCCTGAGGCTCCCAGGCCTTGTGCAGGGTGCCTGGGCACCTAACTCAGGGCTGAGGAGGCACCTAACCATCAGGCATTGCAACCCTGAGCCAAGTCCCCTTTCTGGCCACAGCCCCAGTGACACACAGCAAGTCTAGGATGGAGCAAGACTTGAACCCAGGTCTTTGGGCTGGGGCGTGACTCCGGACCTAGCCTCACTCTGTTTATAGGGTGATTTGCTTCTTTGGCAACGCCAGCTACTCTCCGTTCTCTCCACCCCAGCAGGCAGAGTTTCTGCCTGGCAGCACCTGCTGGCAGAGGCCCAGCTGTGGAGCTTAGAGCTAGACCTGAACGCCGGTGCCGCTTGGGGCTTTGGCCCGGGCCCCTTCCTGTTCTGAGTAACAGCCTGACATCCCCGCAGGCACTTTAGCTGCACTAGGGCTGCTCCCCAGTACATCTGGACCCCCCCTCGATGATGTCTGGAGCCCACACATGCCGCTGGGTGCTGAGAGCTGAGTGACCTCAGCTTTGGCTTGGGGGAAAGGTGGGTGCGTGAAGGGTCATGGGCCGGTCCCTTTCCCCAACCCTCCTAGGAACAGCTAAACGAACCCCCTCACGTAGGGTGGCAGGGAGCCAAGGGGGCATCTTGGCTCCTCCCCTCTCCCAGCCCTCTTCCCTCCAGAGCAGACAACCCCCGGCCCAGGGCCTGTGTGCGCCTGGCTCCCTCCATCCCTGGCCTCAGAGAGAGGCCGAGCAAAACTCACGCAGCCGCTCAGCGGCCGAGGATGGAGCTTTGCTGATTCCATCAAAGAAATTAGTTCAACAGCGTCTCTAAGCCTCTGGGTTCAAATTAGACCCATCTCTGACTTGGGGGCGGGTCAGCCCAGCCCAAGGGTCAGGGTAACGGGCTTGGCTGCATAGGAAAATCAGAGGGGAGGGTCTGTGGGGCATAGAGATTTAACCCTAAAATACCCCCTCTCTACCAATACGCTGCATGGAGTGTCTCTATTTCCTGGCCCTGGCTCCGAGCATGGCCCTGCCCCGCTCCCTGCCCTGCACAGGGATTAGACTTTTAATCAGTGGCTGTGCGGGAAATCGCTCACATGGAGCTAAAGCACAAGGCACTTCCTTGGGGCACCTCCGCGACCACCCAGCCTGCCCGGCTGCAGTGGGGGAGGGGGGCTGAAGGCAACCCTCCCGCCTCACGCTGGCTCACAAACAATCTCGTTGCCTTGGTGGTGCCCAGATTAACCAAGTGCGTGTGTGAGTGCGCATGCATTCATGTGTGTGCACGCGCGTGTGTGTGTGTGTGTATGTGTCCTTGTGTGCGTGCATGTGTGCGTGCATGTGTGTATGCACGCGTGTGTGCATGTGTGTGTGCATTGCGCATGTGTGTGTGCGTGCGTGTACATATGTGTGTGTGTGTGCGTGTGCCAGGGACGGGTGACTCCACTCCAATCCCCTTCTTGTCGCCATTCCAGCCTTTCGAACCTTGGCTGAGTTTTGCTGCCTAATCCTCTTGTGTCTCGCGCCGCGCTGCATTCCGGCACCTCGCCAACCCCGGCGCAGCTGCAGACACGGCAGCTGGGACAGCTCCAGCCATCAACCTGTCCAACTGGGGTGAGGGATCCCAGCTAGGGTGACCAGATGTCCCGATTTTATAGGGACAGTCCCGATTCTGGGGGCTTTTTCTTATATAGGCACCTATTACCCCCCACCCCATCCCAATTTTTTACACTTGCTGTCTGGTCACCCTAATCCCAGCTGCTTCTAGATGTGCGGCAGGCTGGAGGTTGAAGGACACCACAGTAGGGCTGGGGCCAGGGCCGGGCAGGCCAACACCTCTGCAGGACCATCAGCTCCAGGAGATACAGCCGTGTGGGGAGCAGAGGGGGTGAAGGGCAGCCCAAGGGAAGGCCACCCCTCTTCTCCTGAGACAGTTCTCACAGGGCCTTAGTGCGGGACTGACAGCCCTGCAGCCCCCAGTCTGTCTGTCCGGGAGGTAGCTGTCTGTCCGTCTGCATTTCTAATGCATCCATCACTATGGTTTCTGGACATCAGATGTGGCCAGGGAGCAGCAGTGGAAGCGCCTCTCCCCAGATTGCAGCCAACATGTCCCTGTCGGCCCTGGGGCCCAGCCCCTCCACTGACCCGGCCTAGAGCCTGGTTTGCATAACTCTCCCACCCCCGGTCCCAGCTGGCCGGGCCTGTGCAGGTACCGCAGCATGATCCCACCGACCTCCAGAGGGCTGCACAGGGCGAAGGAGGGGGCCTGTGACGTGGCATGGCAAAGCCAGTGCCAGCAGGGCCTCAGCCTCCATCCTGAGCCGCCCCCTGGAGCCCCGTCACTCCCCTTCCCAGCTCAGCTCCTCTAAACACCTGGGTCTGTCAAACCCAGCCACATACCCCCTGCTGCTGCTGCCCGTCTCCGAGCCCTGGCCGCCCGTCTGCCTCTCTGTGCGGTCGAGGTGCCCCAAGCCATGTGGGGTGGCCCACGTGCTATATCGCAGGGAGGCCTCCGGGGCTGGGGTGCTGGTTGTCTCCATGGTGGGTCTGTCTCCGAGGTAGCTGGGCTAGCAGGGAACCGCGCAGGCCTCTGCCCCACACAGCCACTCGCTTTCCACCCTGGTGGCTGCAGATCCCCTCCTAATGCCTTAATCCTGCTGTTATCCCTGCCAGCCCCGACAACGATATTCCTTGACCTTCACGCCCTGGCCCTCTCCAGGAAGGGGGGCCCAGCAGCTTGTGGCACCAGGATTTTGAGACCTAAGGACTGGCTGGGCTCCACTCCGCCAGGTTCCACCATGGCCTCCCTGCTGTAGGCCACCAGGAGACGAGGAGCCGGGGGGCTGGCAGCTCTGCCCAGCGGGATGGCCCACATGGAGTTTGAGGAATGCCAGCAGTGGGCATAGAGTGAGCCCCCAGGGAGGCCACATCCATCAGCGTCTGGGTGTGACCGATGCCCCAATCCGGGTGTCAACTGGGCTGTCAGAATTCCCCAGGGGAGGGCCCGTGCTGGGCTCACTCTCCGCCTTCTGGGGCTGGTGTCCTGACCATGTCAGAAACACCGGGCTCCTCTGGCCGAAGCCCCACGCCAGGGGCTACAGCGAGTGACGGGGAGTGACCGGGCGAGGGGAGGAGCGCGGGAGAAGGAGAGAGTGATGGAGGATGCGGAGGAGGAGGACAGAGACAGTGATAGATGGAAAGAGAGGAGGAAAGCGAGTGGGCACCTGAGCCGGGAGAGGGCTCTGCAGAGACAGCAGCTGCAGAAGGAAGCACTGGGCCAAGTTCATGTCTGGTGCTTGTCCCCAGAGCTCCCCTGGCTCCCGGGAGATGGGAGGTCCCAGGCCAGGACACCCAGTGCTTGTGGCCCTGCTAACTGGGAACAAACATGGAGCCTTTAATAGCTGGGCTAGGATTTGTCGGTGGCCAATGAATGGGATGGTGGCATCTAGTTCTTTGCTCTAGATTGTTAAGCAGCTGCCATCTTTCCCCCCAGAGGGGGCTGCATTCCAGTGGTGGCTAAAGCAGTTCTGATATTATACACTAAGTGCTAAGCTCACCTGGCCCTTGATTATGGCACTGCAGCCGCAATGCTCTGCTATCTGTGTGCTGCAATACATGGTGCCACGAGGCTTGGTCAGTGGGTGCTCAATTTTCAAAAGCGGCCACTGATTGGGGGCCCCCAACCTGAGCCCCCGGGGGCCCAGTGCCCAGAGACATGCTGAGCAGGCACATCTCCAGATGACGGACCCACAACAACCCGCAGCAGAGGTCACTTGTGAAGGTGAACGTTTGTAGGGCTGGGAACGTTCTCCGAGCGCCTCAGCTGGCAGGCGCCGGGGCTGGCGAAGGAGCAGGCCTGTGCAGTGCCACCCGTGGATGACTTAGGATGAGGTGAGCTGGAATAATTGCAGATCCTGGGACATGGGGCCTTGCAGCATTGTGTCCAGGGCCGGCTCTAGGCACCAGCAAACCAAGCACGTGCTTGGGGTGGCACATTTTCAGGGGCAGCATTCCGGCCATTTATTTTTTTTTGCTTCCGGTGGCAAAAGCTTAGAGCCGGCCCTGGCAGCAGCAGCGCGTCATGCACGGGGGGGCGCCCTGGGGCCACTGCGGTTCGTGCCACGGGGGAGCAGAGCCCGCACCTTGTGGCTGGACCAGGCAGGCTCCGAGCGGGGGACACTCGGGCTGGGAGCCGCCCCGCAGGGCACAAGGAGCCGCCTGCGGGTGCCGCAGGGCGACCGCCCCCCAGCGCTGCAGCCGGGGCTGGGTGAAGCGGCCAGAGCCGCCCAGGGACTGTGGCAGGGCGGCCAGAAGCAGCAGCAGGAGCGGGGCTATAGAGGGCGGGACGCTGCCGTGCGGGGCCCGCGTCCCGCTCTCCGGGGCTTCACTCCCTCTGGGGCTACCCTGCCCCGGCTCCTCAGCCCCCTGCCGGGGCAATACCCCGGCTCTGCCCTCCCGGGTCCTGGCCAGTCCTCGAGGCAGGAGCCCTGGCTGGAAGGACCCTGGACTGAGGCGCAGCCCGGGAGCCTCGCTGCTTACCCCAACCCTGCCAGCGCCAGACCGGCTGTAGGCGATGGGGGAGCAGGCAGAGTCAGCACTGGTGGGGGGGAGCCCAGCGCTGGGGCGGCAGGGGGTGCGGGTGGGTTGGGTTGAGG
>NW_020683474.1:0-2977 GCF_002925995.2 Terrapene triunguis
CATGAACAGGACAGGTGAAATATTATCATGTAAAGCAACCATAAACACATGAGAAGACCTAGGTTTACAATTTATGATTAAAACTCTACTATCCACACAATATACTGTGACAGACCCAGACCAGTGGGGTACAGGAGTCTGGTAGAAGGCAAATATACTGGTCACTGGATGAGTAGTTTTCTGTTCCCTGAGTGACCAGAGCAGGGGCTGCACTAGAGTAATCAGGAACCTGCTAGAACCAGTTAAGGCAGGGAAGATAATTAGGACACCTGGAGTCAATTAAGAAGCTGCTAGAATCAATTAAGGCAGGCTAATCAGGGCACCTGGGCTTTAAAAAGGAGCTCACTTCAGTTTGTGGGGGGAGTGTGTGGAGCTGGGAGCAAGAGGTGCAAGGAGCTGAGAGGGTGGGCTGCTGGAGGACTGAGGAGCACAAGCGTTATCAGACACCAGGAGGAAGGTCCTGTGGTGAGACTAAGGAAGGTGTTTGGAGGAGGCCATGGGGAAGTAGCCCAGGGAGTTGTAGCTGTCATGCAGATGTTACAGGAGGCACTATAGACAGCTGCAGTCCACAGAGCCCTGGGCTGGAACCCGGAGTAAAGGGCGGGCCCGGGTTCCCCCGAAACCTCCCAATTGACCTGGACTGTGGGTTCTTCCAGAAGGGAAGGTTTCTGGGCTGTTCCCCAACCCACATGGTGAATCTCTGAGGCAAGAAAATCCGCCAATAAGCGCAGGACCCACCAAGATAGAGGAGGAACTTTGTCACAATACATAGACATAAAATGTAAGAACTTAAATATCTTAGAAACAGTAGCCAATCAGTTGTTTTAATTGTCATATTTGAATTCAGCACATCAAAATACATAATAAATAGCACATTTTATCTCTGAAGCAGACGACGTCTCAAAAATTGTAGACCAGTGTAATCCATGCTGGTGGTGCCAGTGCGAACACCAAGCTGATACATCTTGCTGCCCTTCTTAACAGCTAGTCAGGTGCAACAGCTGAGCGCTGCATGGAGGGGCCGCTGCTTTGCTGCCTCCAATCTCCTCCCATGCTTTGGCTGCAAAATGATCCACTGGTGGCCGCATTTGAGAAACGCTAGATAATACTTAGCCCTGCCGCAGTGCAGGTGACTGGAGTAGATGACCTCTCAAGGTCCCTTCCAGTCTTACTTTTCTGTGATTCTATTTCATTTTTCTCTGTGAAAAATGTCTAGGAGACCTTGGCCCAGAATAAGCTGCTCATTATCATTTTGAACTCTACAGAGACACAGCATGTTAAGTATTTGGCCATTTTGCTATTTTTTGTATGTTTGTTTATTTAACATGCTTTGTTTTGGTGCATGGCCCTGAGAAGCACAACACTATTTTTCCCCATGGCTTAAATCTATTGACAAAAGGCTCAGATATATTGATGCTGTGGCATCAAGACTACGTTCAGCTGTCAATGGAAGTTCCTAAGGGATGAATCTTCTGTGCTGGAGGCTGGAAATCAGAAAATAAAATCCTAGCTGCCGTAGTAGACTGGGTTCAAGCAACAGTACTTGTGGCAAATAATAAGTGTGTTCAAATAACACACAAGATGAATGGTTTGCCAGAGCAAATGTGAAAGAATTATACATTTGGAGGAACAATCTGTGCAATCTGAGAGTAGATGGAGAAACTCGACAAGCAGTTGCTTTTCTTTCTAGACTCATTTTGTACTCCAGTCTTTTGAAGAGATACATACCACACAAATTACTTTGTTACAGGATGGACGTGTGGCATGCTTCTAGCTATATTGCTAGAAAATATTGCATTCAGTTACATATACAGTATTTATACAAGTGCAACTGAGTGTGTGTACAAATAGGTTTTGTGGAGAGAGAGAGAGCATACCAAATAATTTATTTTATAAGAATATATATTGAATTCTACATGGGTTTAAAATATTTTCATAGGTAAGATTAAAATGTATTTCTAGGTCAACAGTAAAATTGCTGTTGATTTTTAAAGAAATGAAAAGAGCAAAGTGCAGTTATGGAAAGAGAAGTGTCTTTATAAATGCCATCTTGGCATTCTGTCTTTATTTTCCATCAGTTACTTTCATATCACATTTGTTCAATGTACCAGTCAACATAATTTTTTCTAAGTGCCTTCACTGCAGCTCTACCTAGTTTCTGAAAATCAAGCTTAGTTGTTTATGCCTTGCACTTTACTTCATCACCAACCATCAGCAAAATATACACATTCTGGAATTGGAATAAAGCCACCAATGTTGGTGACATTGTACGAGGTGATATATACTACATCTTACCATTCCACACCCGTTCTGGTTCTTCTGTGCTGACAAAAAATAAAAACTTTAGTTTGTTAGCAAGCTGCACAGGTATGACTCACAAGACAAAGGCCAATCTCCTATTGATTCATGTGCCTAACTACCATTAACATTAATGAGGGTTACGGATATTTATTGATGAGAGAACAGGCACTTTAGGAAGCAGATAAGTGTAAGTAATAAGTTGACATTTTTATAGAGGCACTTTTTCTGGTTGTAACAACCAATTAATTGAAATTTTAGACTCCCTGAAAATAAAAACCAAATAATGTGTTTATATTAATAGCTAGTAAAATCTAGTGAGGAACATTTAGTCCGTTATTCACGGAGATTGTCAGTATTTCTGTTTGGGAGAACAAGGTGCCACCATCTCTCCGATGAGTGGTTGTCAGGCTTACGCTTAATAAAACATCTCTTGACCCCAATTCTCTCACTAATCATCTCCCAGCTTTCATCTTTCCTGCAGGGAAGGTTAGTGAGAAAATTGTCTTGAGGGAAACTCTGTCATTAGTTGGAGTCCTCTGATTTCCTTGGCTCCTTTCAGTCTGATTTTTTTTTAAGCCTGCGTGGACATGGAAAAGGGATTTTGTGGGCCTTTTTAGTCAGTGATCTCCTAGTCAGGGCCGGCTCTGGCTTTATTGCCGCCCCGGGGGGGGGGGGG
>NW_020683475.1:0-5194 GCF_002925995.2 Terrapene triunguis
GTCAGCAGGTAAATAAACTGGCCCGGCCCGCTAGGGTGCTTACCCTGGCGAGCCGCATGCCGAACGTTGCCGATAACTGGTCTAAACCAAAAGTGTGGTATGATGAAAATACTTGGAAACGCCTACTCGTAATAAAAGATTTGCCAATACTGTTGATTCTCATGACCCAAAGTTTGTTGTTAATGGTAAACATTATAACAAATAATTTGGTACTGATGGTAAATCCTTTGCAAAGGTGTAACATGTATGATACTTGGGAAAAGCTTTTAAATGTGCTAGGAGTGGTATCCAGGAAGTCCTGTAATGATACTGCTTCTCAGCTAATACCTGGCTTAGAGCTTGGAACAGGAAGGTAAGCATAACAAACCTAGTCTGCTGTTTGGAAGGGGAAACTGAGGCACACCACCTCATGGCATTAGTGGCTAAATGCCAAGACACATACACATTAGAGATATTGATAGTTGCATTATGTTAACAATGCTACACACACAAATGTTTTCAGGCAACCCAGAAAAGGGAACACAGAACTTTGCAAGAACACTTGTGGATGACAGTACAATGTTTGGTAACACTTAGAAGTTGTATGGCCAAAACCTAAAAAAAAGCATTGGTTGCACTGCCTTTTCATTAGTCAGAGACTAACACTCCTGCAGAAAACTAGGGGGGGAGGTGTGACACCCTGGAATCCCAATACTCACCACTGTCATGTAATTAGGATATGTTTTGTACAAAGTATGCCTTGTGAGGTATCATTCTAAATGTCTTGATCTGCTAGATCTTACAATCCAACAAGATATTATGTACTATCATTGTATGTGAAGGTATGAAGTTTGGTTATGTACGTGTTACTGAAACATGTTGTAAGGTTGAAAACACCCATAAGCAGCCTTTTGGGTACAACAATAAAAAGGCCAAACAATATTAATGGCTTATTGAGGAAATGCACACAAGCACAAGGATTACCCCAGGAACTGTGTACTATAGAAACCTCTCAGAGATAGTACTACACAATGGAAACTGTTTGACCCACGTCACAGAAAAAGAGCTTTTCAGCAAGTGGGAAGAAGATATAAAAGGGGGAAATGACATCATGATGGTAAATCACTCTCCCTACAGCAACACACCTGGAAATACCTGAGGAACAAAGCCTATACCGGGGGAAGTGATGACCCCAGGCTAAAAGAATTTTTAGCCTGTGATTGGAACACCTGGGGATTGCAAGCAGTAAGCAAGTGCAGCTTGCCCCTAAGAATGCCAGCCCATTTATCACTCAGAGTGAGAATTTACTAATTTATGTGCTACCTATCTAGTATGTTAAACTCAGTTTGTGGTTTTGTTTATTTATTAGGTAATCAGCTTTGAGCTGTTTGCTATCACTTATGATCACTTAAAATTGATTGTTTGCAGTTAATAAACATGTTTTTGCTTTATTTAAACCAGTGGGAATCATAACTCAGGGGCAAAAGGCTGTTGCATATTCCTCTCCACATTGAGGGCGGGGGTGAATTTTATGAGCTTATGCTGCACAGTTCTCCGTTCAGTACAAGATGGTATAATTTTGGGTATATATTCCAGAGGGGGTGCATGACTAAGGAGCTGGTAGTTAGTCTAGCTGTAGCCTTCCCATGCGGGGGCTGGTCAGAGAGCCTGCATGTAACTGCAGCTGACTGTGTCCCTACCTGTATGTATGCTGGTGAAAGTGCAGGCAAGAGAGGGCTTTGCAGCTTGTCACAGAAGTGCAGTGTAAAAGGGAGCCCAGGCTGGTGGGTTGGGGGGCTGCAGCGGGGTGGTCACCCGCTCCTGCCCTGAAAGGGCTTGAAGCCAGCCCTGGGAGAGGGCTGGGGCTACGAGCTAAAGGCTTGCTGATTGGGGAAGCAGCCGCAGCTGGGCCACGCCCCAATCAGACTGCAGCTGGCCCTATAAAAGCCAGTGAAGTCAGCAGCTGAGAAGACTCTCCCTCTAGCTCTTGAGGGAGAAGGGCCTGGCTTCCTGGGAGCTGAGAAAGAGTACCTAAAGTGGAGCAGGGCTGGGGGAAGGCTAGAGGAGCTGGGAGAGCTTCAACCTGGAAACCCTTGCCAGAGATGAGTGGCATTTACACTGCAGTTTGCTCCAGTGAAGGGGGGCTAGACCGAGACTGGCAGTAGCCATAGTTTGAGGCCAGGTGGGGATAGAGGGTGGGGGTCCCCTGTGGAGGGGAGACCCAGATCTGTGGGGGTACTGCCAGGGGGCAGCACCCTGGCCTGAAAGGGGCACCGGGGTCCAGGAGGGACTCGGGCCCAGCTGCAAGCGAGACACCAGCCTGCAGAGGGCGCTCCGGAGGCTGGAAATGCTAACTCCCTGGACGACCAGCAGGAGGTGTTGCAGGGGTGAGTCCTGCCCTGTGATATCATGGTGGAGAACGCGGGCATAGGCGGTCCGCCCCCGATACAAGGAGCTGGCACAAGGACTGCAGGACTATTTCCCAGAGATTGGAGCAACAAGAAGGGATGATGGATCCCGGGTATGCCGGGATTTTCTATGGGGAGACCTCAGGTGTTGTCCCTGGGTGGGCCCCGGTGTCAGCGCCCCGGACAAAAGGGGCTGATGACCTGCAAGGGGGCCGTGAGACCCAGAGCTGACTATGGGAGGTGCAGAAACAGTTGGGCCAGCTGGTACGGGAGCAGTGGGCCCTGGTAAAACTCCTTGGGAAGGAGTTTCAGAGGAGTGGTGAAGAAGGGTGTGAGAGGCTGAGAGACAGGGCCAGGAGGCCTGTGGCCGAGCGCCAGACATGTTATGCCTATGCCTGGTGTGGACATATAAGATGGGACTGTCCCTACTGGGCTGGGGACAGGGCGCCTCACCCAGACAAGGCAAGTCCCTCAGACAGTCCGCTGGGTGAGGGAACCCAGGCGGCTGCAGGCGTGTTGGGCCTGTGGGTGAAGGGAGCACCTATGGCGGGAGTGCCCTGCTCCAAGGAACACAGCCCAGGGTAACCCAGGGTGGGCTGGTCCGACGAGGGACAAACAAAAGAAGCCAGGGCAGCAAAGGGGAGGCAAGTCTGCTTTGGCTGCCAGGACCCGGGCCACATAAAGAAGAACTGCCCCCTTGGAGCAGGGCAAGCTCAGCTGGGGTGGCTGAGAGAGGGGTTGACCAGCCAGTGGGCCACCCACAAGAGGTGGTGAAAGCCTCAACCAGGACGGAGGGGACCCCGCAGTAGGACAGGACCTGGACTGTCACCGGGTAGGTCTTCACTAAGAAAACCCAGACTGAGTGGGCCCAGCAAGAGGCCAGGACCCAGGTGGTCATGGGACAGGAGACCAAATGGACCCAGCCCCTGAGGGTGGAGGGTCTGGGAGATACGGACCTGAGGGCGTGGCTGGAGGTCGTGGAGTTGGCCCGCAGGAAAGCAGAGGCCAACACGGGGGAGATGGCCCGAGCCTGGGAGGCCTCGGAGAGGAAGCGTGCGGCCCTGGAGGGGCAGCCCTCAAGGGCCAACTTCGGGGAACCCAGGCCATAAGTCCCACCTTCCCCTAGGGGTGGGAATTTTGAGGGAAACCCTCCAGGCTGCAGGCCTTGTTAAAGGCTGGAAAGGGTACTGGGGTTGCAGAGGGGCAGCCCAAGGGTAGGCAGAGGCAGCAGGTCCAAACCCCCCTTGCCGGTGATGAGTGGCATTTACACTGCAGTCTGCCCCAGTGAACAGGGGCTAGATCGAGACTGGCAGTAGCCATAGTCTGAGGCCAGGTGGGGATAGAGGGTGGGGGTTCCCCGGGGAGACCCAGATCTGTGGGGGTACTGCCAGCGGGCAGCATCCCGGCCTGAAAGGGGCACCGGAGTCCAGGAGGGACTTAGGCCCAGTGGCAAGTGGGACACTGGCCTGCAGAGGGCACTCCGTTGGCTGGAAATGCTAACTCCCTGGACGACCAGCAGGAGGCACTACAGGAGTGAGTCCTGCCCCGTGACATTGGCCCAGTGGTACCCCAGTTCCAGGTGGCACCCCGCGGGAAACCCATGACAGTGTGGTTAGAGGATTTTGGTGTGAATGGTCCTGTGGATCCCCCATGATCTACCACAGGGATCGGCAACCTTTGGCATGCGGCTCGCCAAGGTAAGCACCGTGGCAGGCTGGGCCAGTTTGTTTATCTGCCACACCCGCAAGTTCGGCCAATCGCGGCTCCCACTGGCCATGGTTTGCCGTTCCAGGCCAATGGGAGCGGCGGGAAGTGGTGGCCAGCACATCCCTCGGCCCGCGCCACTTTCTGCCGCCCCCATTGGCCTGGAGCGGCGAACCGTGACCAGTGGGAGCTGCGATCGGCTGAACCTGCGGACACGGCAGGTAAACAAAGCAGCCCAGCCCGCCAGGGTGCCAAAGGTTGTCGATCCCTGATCTACCAGATTCATGTTTGGATGCTGAGGCCTACTTTGTAAGGATGGGGGCAGGGGAACTTGTTTCAGATCACCACAGCACTGGGGAAAGGAAAACTCAATGAGGGGATTCACCTGGAGAATTCCTTCCTCAGTGTTTGAATTAGTTGTTATGTTGTATATACCCTTCAAGTGACAAGCGAAACCACTCAATAAATTGAGAATACATTTGAACAACTAGATCTCCTCTCACATATCTGATCCTTATTGCTGTATCTTCCCCTCTCCCACCCTTTGCCATCCCCAAAGTCCTCTCCTCCTATTCTCACATACCTTCCCATCTTCCTCAGTGCCAAATACTTGGATCCCCACATCAACATTTACCAAAAAGACCTTTGTCTTTTAAGCAACCTGTATACATTTTAAAACAATATATGTGCACACCCTCTTGAGCCATAAAGACAAGTCCATCATGTATAACTGCACAATTATAATTTTGTAAGACTTTCCTATCTCTCCTATTCTACCTATTGCCACAGTTTGTTGCACTTGTTTGAGTCTTGTTTAAATTCAGTGGTCTCCTTTGAAGCATTGACTTTTTTTCTTTAAAATTGCCTATAAAGCACCTCACACTCCTCTGGGCCCAGAATAATAATACTGAATGCTGTAATGGTACAATCTTATTTTCCATCATTCCTAGATATGTCACACACAAGTGTATGTGTGTGTTTTCTCAGGAGAGATCAAAGGATGGAAACACTGACAGATGGATGCTATGCTGTCACTGTAGAAAACTCTACCGCAGGGGTCGGCAACGTTCAGCACGCGGCTCGCCAGGGTAAGTACCCTAGCG
>NW_020683476.1:0-1244 GCF_002925995.2 Terrapene triunguis
TCCTGGGGGCAACAATCCCCTTCTAAAGCTCTGCAATCAAGGAATCAGATATGCCACCCTGCGCACAATGTCTCAGCCCCCTGGAGATTGGGGAGCGGGGGGGTTTTCATTTGCACAACACGTGCACCTGCCCATTGATCCTGAGCTGCCTCCTTTCCCCGCAGCACATAACTACTGGATGGTGTCCAGGGTGTCGCAGGAGAGAGCCAAGGCCATTAGGAGCAGCACGGCCCTGCTGCGACTCACCATCACCCTCCCTGAGTTTGACGTAAGTGACCTCTGACCCCAGCTTCCTGACTCCAGGCGTAGGCGGGCTGGCTCCAACTGGCTGTAGGATCTGCTGCTGAAGGGGCTGTGGGTTAAGAGTGTTCCTCCTGGGGAGGCAGAGGCAGAGCAGAGCTTAGCTGGAGTCAAGTTCTTCGTGTCCTGGTTAAGTGGTGAGTGGGCTTTTAAGGGGACCATGCTCCAGGTTCATGCCTTCCTGTCATCCTGGAGCAGCTGGGGAAGCAAGTCCTCATGGAGGGCCCTGCCCATATCCCTGTTCTCCAGGCTCCCTTGGGGGCAGAGGAAATTAAGGGTCTAGCTCTACCTTCTATCCTCTAGCATCTCCTGCAGAGGGGCTGAGGGGAAAAAGAGAGTCCTGGCCCACGGGGGACTGGGAGCTGACAGGAAAATGCTGATGGAGTCCCCTCTCCCTCTCCTTCTCCCTTCCATTAGAACTCAGCAGAATTCCCCAGGATGGGTCACCACGTGGCACAGCTGGCTCTGTTGATCAGTGACCCAGGCAAGGACATCAGCCGGCAGGCCAGGGAGGGGATTTACCGGCTCTGCCAGCTGCTGCTGCACCAGAGGGGTAAGGAACCCAGCTGGGAAATGGCACCCGATAGAAGAGTGAGACTGGGACCCCAGCCAATTTCTCTCAGACTGAGCCCGGCTGGAGGATGAGTCTCTGTCTGTCTCTTTCTCTGTTCTACACCCCTCCCCTGCAATTCTGTTGGGCCAGGCACGCAGCGAGCACTCCGCCCACTGTGCAGCCACCAATGGGATTGGAAGGACACAAGCACTGCAACCAGAATGACAAATGTGTGTGTGTCTCTCTTTCCCAGGGCTAAGCATCCATGAGGCCGAAGACCTGTGGTGCTGGGACTGGCACCAGGAGAGCAGGCTCCTGGGCTACAGGAACACAGCCAGGATGGAGGAGGTAAGGACACTCTGCCAGGGCATGAGACAGCTCAGGGAGTGGG
>NW_020683477.1:0-5512 GCF_002925995.2 Terrapene triunguis
GGTGCAGCTCCAACACAGCTCTTTAGCAAGGCTAATTAATGACAAGCATTAACTCATTATGGACTTATGTTCTTAGGGAATGGTTCGTTCGCTGTCGGGAAGAGTAGACAAGTCCCCTAAGTGCCCTCTGCGAGCCTCTCCTGTCCCAGAGGGCCTCACCTAGTTCCCAGTGGCCTAGTGTCCATGTCAACCACCTATGGAGAACAGCAGAATTCAGTCATCAGGGGCTGCTAATCTGCCCCATTCACCAGGGCTGCCATCCTGTGGCTTCAGCATTAGTGTCTGGGATGACTTGGGGCAAGATCTCCACCTCCCCGCAACCCACTTCATTGATGACAGAATCCCTCCTGACCCTCCTGCTAGAGCCCCCTCCCTGTCCAACCTGGGTGGGGCTGGAGGAGAGGGTTCTGAGAACTCGAGCTGTGGTTTGGAGGTGGATCAGCTGTCAAGGGCATTGAGGGGGAGGTGGCAGGAGCTCACCCTACAAAGAGGGGGGTTGGCACTGGAGGTTACTAGAAAGGACAAGAAGACTCCATTCTGGGGGTCAGGAGGTGAATCCATCCCTCTGAGGTGGGCAGGTGCTGGGTGGAAATGCTGTTGGTTCCAGGTGCCCTTAATTCCCCCTGATTCCTCGGGGCGTTTGAGTCTCTGACAGGCTCTCGTTCCCTTGCAGCAGAAGGACGTCACGGCCAAAGTGATGCACCAGCTCCGCATCATCCGGCACTTGCTCCAGGTACCTGAGGCACTGCGGGGGCTGTGCCTCTGAGGCCACCAGCAACTCCCGCTCCCTGCTGCAGGTACTGCTCTGGCTCACTGTAAATGGGGAGCTAGTGGAAGGGGAAATGGAGCCCCCTGACACTCACTAAAAGGGAAAGTGTTGGATTCTCCATCTCTTGATGTCATTGAATGAAGACTAGATGCCTATCTGGAATGTGTGTGCCCAAAAAGTAACTATTGTACTATACAGGAAGCCCATGATATGCCCGTGGTTAGATTAGATGCTCTAAAGGTCTCTTCTGGCCATAAAGTCTACTAATTTTGTTAAAACTGAGTGTAGCATTGGGAGCAGCCTCTGATGTTTTACCGTCTAGCCGGCTTGCTTCCTAGAATGAACACACATTGAGTGGGGTGATCCACAGGGAGTAGCTCAAACCTTCAAAGTGTCTGGTCAGCGGCAGGACAATAGCACTTCAGGGGAGGGGTGTGTGTGGCAGTGAAATCACAAAGGCCTTTTGCAGAACCTCAGCCTATTGGTCAAAGGTGTTGGGGAGGTGGTGACCTCACAGAGAGATGCTGACATGAGCCAGGCAGGACAGGGGCGCAGGGCCAGGGAAACCTCGGAGACCACTGTGGCTTTGCTTCAGCAAGTCTCCTTCCCGAGGTCTCTCTTTGAGGACTGAGAGAGTATTAGGGTTCACGTACGTGAGCGCGAGGAGGAACCTCTTTCGAGACAGAATAGAATAGCTGAAATATTTATTTTTTTTTGTATTTTATTATTTTGAAATTGTTAAGTGCAGCAGGCTCCAGGAAGGTGTGTAAAGTGCCGGGGTGTCAGGAGCTGGGATGCGCTGTCACCCCCGCACTAGGGCAGTGTTCTGCACCCCCTGCTGCTGGCTGAATTTCTCTGTCCCTTGGCAATAAGACAGACGCTTGTTTTCACAGCCAGTCGATTGCCCAGTGTCATCACCCTGCCTGCTGGCTGGGCAGGGTAACTCCTCAGGTCACCACCCTCTCTAGCCTGCCTTGGGCTTGGAGAGTGAGGAGGAGGGCAAGGGACAGCTGGCGACCCTGAACATCCACCATCCATCGCTCCATCACCCAGAGCAAGTGAGTGACATTAGGGTTCCTCTGTGGCGTCCCCTGTCTGTCTGGGGAGAGGCAGAAAGAGGGGGAGAGAATCTCTCCCAAAGGAGATTGGATTTGCAATCCATGGGAGCAGATCATGCAATGAACTCCTGCCAGTGTGTTTAGATTGCATTCCCTGCACCCCTGTGCGGGGAGAAGGAGCTGCTCTGGCTGCGGCCGGGATGGGGAGGGACCACAAAGGCTGGGTAGTGAGAGGCTGCCTTGACCCCAGACTCACGCCTGCTCCCCGCTCGGTTCCAGACTGTCCAGGCTCATGAGGATGTTCAGGAAGAAGGCTCTGCAGGTGGCCTCAGAGACTGAGGGAAGCAGCTGCCATCTTCCCCAGGAGCAGAGCGGCCTCTCCGTCCCTGCTGGCGGGGAAGGAGCTCCCGGCCGAGCGAGGAGGTGCAAGTGCCCAGCCTTCTGGCAGAGGAAAGCTGCTCCCAGCGCAGGCGCTGAGGTGAGAGAGCCACCGGCCAGGCCGAAATGGAACTGGCCCAGGATGCGGCTGGGCAGGCAGGACCCAGCCCAGAAGGGGAGCCGGGCAGGGTGGCTCTGGGGCTTGTAGTGTGGGAAGCACCGGCCCCAAGAGCCCAGCCCTGGTTCCCAGCAGGAGTCATCACCCTGCCCGGTCCCTGAGGACCTTCCAGCCTCCCCACGGCAGGAGATGGAGGATCCCTGTCGCAGCACCAGCAGCTCGGCCCGCTCCCCATGGGACAGCAGCAGCGCCTGGGACTCAGGCAGCAGCGAGGCCGATGGGCGCTGCTGCTTTGTTCTAGGTGAGGAGCCAGGCTGGGCTCAGGGAGGGGTGAGGAGGGGGCTGTGAACACCCTGGGCCACGCACTCGACCAGTGCTATGGGGGCGAGTCCCCTGCCCAGGTGTCTGGCCTGAGCCACGTGAACCCCACTGACACTAGATGCTGTCACTTTGTGGTTGATGCTCCAGTTGGGTGGCGGGAGGGGAAGGCATCCCAGGGAGTCCAGGAGAGTGTGGGGGGTCTCTTTCCTATGGGCTCCTGAAGGAGTTGGCGGCTGATGGCATCACTGAGAGGGGGGAGTGTGGGGCCCAATCTGCCCTGGGTCCCGGAGGTGGGAAGGGGTCACATTGCCCCACCATGCCCCTGTCCTTCCCACGAGTGGCAGCAGGCGTCACCTTGTCCACTTCTCTCCCTGGTGCAGGGACCCCCAGGGACTCAGAGGACGAGGAGGAAGAATGGGTGGACGTGGCCACAGAGGAGGCTGCTCTCAAAAACGTCTGAGAGCAGCTCCAGAGCACGAGAAAGAACCTCTTTTGAGTTTTCTCCTTTCTTTTACTGGTTTTACTAGAAAACATACGTCCCTGTTTAGAAGGTAAGAGCCTCCGAGAGGTTTGGAACCCATCCTTTTTGTTTTATCTTTCCTCCATCCCTCCTTCCTTTCTCTTCATCTCTTACTTCTTTTGTCCTTTCTCCTGTTCCCCTCCCACCACCAGGAGGGGTGTGTGTGGTGTGTGTATGTGTTGCTGGGGGTACTCTTCATCTCCCATTGTGGGAGGTCCATCCAAAAATGTGGGGTTGAAATAGTGCTTGGACCCCTCTGACACTAGATGCTGCGATCCTGTGGCTTAGCATTAGTGTCTGGGATGACTTGGGGCAAGATCTCAACCTCCCCGCAACCCACTTCACTGCTGCCAGAATCCCTCCTGCCCACCCTGCTAGAGCCCCCTCCCTGCCCAACCTGGGTGGAGGTGGGAGGAGAGGGTTCTGAAGACTCAAGCTGTGGTTTGGAGGTGGATCAGCTGTCAAGGGCACTGAGGCGGAGGTGGCAGGAGCTCACCCTACAAGGAGTGTGGTTGCAACTGGAGGTTACTAGAAAGGAGAACAATCTCCATTCTCGGGGTCAGGAGCTGAATCCATCCCTCAGTGGTGGGCAGGTGCTGTGTGGAAATGCTGCTGGTTCCAGATGCGCTTAATTCGCCCTGATTCCTCGGGGCGTTTGAGTCTCTGACAGGTTCTCGTTCCCTTGCAGCAGGAGGACGTCACGGCCAAAGTGATGCACCAGCTCCGCATCATCTGGCACTTGCGCCAGGTGCCTGAGGCACTGCGGGGACTGTGCCTCTGAGGCCACCAGCAACTCCCGCTCCCTGCTGCAGGTACTGCTCTGTCTCACTGTAAATGGGGAGCTAGTGGAAGGGGAAATGGAGCCCCCTGGCACTCACTAAAAGTGAAATTGGTGGATTCTCCATCACTTAATTTCATTGATGTCATTTTATGGAGACTAGATGCCTTTCTAGAATGTGTTTGCCCAAAAGGTAACTATTGTTCTACATAGGAAGCCTGTGATATGCAGGGGGTTAGATTAGAGGTTCTAAAGGTCTCTTCTGGCCATAAAGTCTACGAATTTCGGAAAAACTGAGTGTAGCATTGGGAGCAACCTCTGATGTTTTACTGTCTAGCTGTCTTGCTTCCTAGAATGAACACTCATTGAGTGGGGTGATCCACAGGGAGTAGCTCAAACCTCCAAAATGTCTGGCCAGCGGCAGGACATTAGCACTTCAGGGGATGGGTGGTTGTGGCAGTGACATCACAAAGGCCTTTTGCAGGACCTCAGCCTATTGGTCAAAGGTGGTGGGGTGGTGGTGACCTCACAGAGAGATGCTGACATGAGCCAGGCAGGACAGGGGCTCAGGGCCAGGGAAACCTGGGAGACCCCTGTGGCTTTGCTTCAGCAAGTCTCCTTCTCAAGGTCTCTCTTTGAGGACTGAGAGAGTATTAGGGTTCACGTACGTGAGCGCGAGGAGGAGCCTCTTTCGAGTTTTCTCCTTTCCTTTTACTGATTTTACTAGAAAACAGATGTCCCTGTTGAGAAGGTAAGAACCTCCGAGAGGTTTGGAACCTGTTCAGTCTGATCCATCCGGTGCCAGCTGAATTCTAGGCATGGAAAACACTAGTTTAAGGTGGCAGAATTTTATTCCCCACCTGGGATTTTGTCCCATATCACTGGGGACATTAGGGTTTGTCCTTTTTGTTTTACCTTTTTCACTATCCCTCCTTCCTTTCTCTTCATCTCTTACTTCTTTTGACCTTTCTCCTGTTCCCCTCCCACCACCAGGAGGGGTGAGGCGGGCTGGCTCCAACTGGCTGTAGGATCTGCTGCTGCAGGGGTTGTGGGTTAGGGGTGTTCCTCTTGGGGAGGCAGAGGCAGAGCAGAGAATGAGCTTGGGTTGAGTCAAGTTCTTCTTGTCCTGGTTAAGTGGTGACTGGGCTGTTAAGGGGACCATGCTGATCGTTCACACACACACCCTGCCGAGTGCTGCAGGGAGGTGAAGGAGGAAACGGTTGGCACAGAGATGAAGCAGACTGAAGTAGGGACAAACACAAGGGTGGAGCAGTCCATGGCAGGTTCCTGTGCGCTGCCCTGAAGGGAGTATAGAGCATGGGCCTGGGGAAGGCCAAAACTCACATCCAGGTAGATCATCAACCTACTCCTCTGTCCCAAGGGCCAGGAAGGCCTCTGGTTTTTGCTCTCTTCGGTAGCTGGAGCTGCTCTGATTTGGGGGTGGGGTGGGCAGAGGTGGGAAGAGGCCATAGGATTTAATCAAGTGTCAGGGGGAGACTCCCCCTCTGCGGGAGATTATGTTGCCCCTCTGTGGGGAATCCCTTCCTTGCAGATGCTGGACTCTGCCAGG
>NW_020683478.1:0-1195 GCF_002925995.2 Terrapene triunguis
TGTCCGGCTTTTTGGGATTTCCCCCCGGACGGGGATTTGAGTCCCAAAAAGCCAGACATGTCCGGGAAAATCCGGACGTATGGTAACCCTAGACTAGATGACCTCCTGAGGTCCCTTCCAACCATGATATTCTATGATTCTATGAAATCCTAGCCTCATTTGAAGTCCATGGGAGTTTTGACATTGGGACTTGGACTTCGTTCATGAAGTTTTAATTGGAAAGTGTCCTTTTACTTAAGGAATGCTCTGGATAACAAGTTTCATTACAAACAGTTCCCAAGAAGCAATCTTCAAAAACCAAAGTCCTAAGCAAAATGTAAAAAAATTTTGAAGTCTAAACTCCATCTCAGTCCAGAAGAGTTAGCCTTCAGCCTCCTGGTTTACTACTGGCTCATCTTAGTCTGTATTGTGGTTATTTTATGCTATTCCACTGGCACAAAATGGCCCTACACTGGATATATTTGGCCATCACATTTTTTTTTCACCTACAAAGGGAAATTCTGGTGGTAAAGAAGTGCTATGGAGATTTGGTCCCATCCCTTCTAGCCAAGATAGGCATATGGCCAGGAGCACCACTTCTAGGGGGCTGTGATCCAGCCAGGGTGGAGACATTTGCAGCTGGCACAAGTTAGAATGAAAGCTGAAGGACAGGCCTGGTGTACAGCCAGGATCAAGGCAGTATGGTCACAAGCTACTCCAACTGCTTCTTACTCATAGTTAAGTATCTGGTCCTATGAGTAAGCAACACTCATTTCAAATAAAGAAGACAGACTCAGATGTTACTAAATATTCTTCAGCTATAGGCAAAAATGGCAAAGGACATAGGCATCTAAAACAATTATCACATTCCTTATTTGCTCTGCAGAAAAAATCCCTTCTGTAACATAGTTTGAGATACAGCGACATTCAGCGTTTCCTGATTAAAAGTACTATGTCCTCCCCTCTCGGAGTTGCTTTTTTTTAGGATAAAAATGTTGGCGGTATAATGGAAAGAACAAGGGATTAGCTTTACTAACTGGAAAAGTATTCTGTAGTCCCTTTGGAAAAAAACAAGCTCAGTCTAAGCATTAAACGGTTATGATACAAGCTCTGTGGCAGTTTGATTAACACATGATTATGGCCTGCACTGTATCATCTAAAACAATGAGAAAAAAAAAAAAACAGGCTTCAAATGTAGCTAAAGAAAAATCCTTAC
>NW_020683479.1:0-2741 GCF_002925995.2 Terrapene triunguis
TATAGCCATATAAATAGGAAGAAAACAAAGAAAGAGGAAGTGGGACTGCTGAAGAATGTAGATGGAGTGGAGATTAAGGATAATTTAGGCATGGCACAATATCTAAATGAATATTTTGCATCGGTCTTTAATAAGGCTAATGAAGGGCTTAGGAATAGAGGGAGCAGAACAGAGGGGAATAAAGGTGGGGGGATTGACATTACAGTATTAGAGGTGGAAGCCAAACTTCACCAGCTAAACGGGACTAAATCGGGCGGACCGGATGATCTTCATCCTAGAATATTGAAGGAACGGGCGCGAGAAATTGCGAGCCCCTTAGCGATAATTTTTAATGAATCTGTAAACTCGGGGGTGGTACCGTTGGACTGGAAAATAGCTAATGTGGTTCCTATTTTCAAGAAGGGGAAAAAAAGTGACCCAGGTAACTACAGGCCTGTTAGTTTAACATCTGTAGTATGTAAGGTCTTGGAAAAACTTTTGAAGGAGAAAGTAGTTAAGGACCTTGAGGTGAATGGCAATTGGGACAGATTACAACATGGGTTTACGAAAGGCAGATCGTGCCAAACCAACCTGATCTCCTTCTTTGAGAAGGTAACAGACCTTCTAGATAAAGGAAATGCGGTGGATCTAATATACCTCGATTTTAGTAAAGCGTTTGATACGGTACCGCATGAGGAATTATTGGTTAAATTAGAAAAGATGGGGATCGATATAAAAATCCAGAGGTGGATAAAGAACTGGTTAAAGGGGAGACTGCAGCGGGTAGTGCTGAAAGGTGAACTGTCAGGTTGGAGGGAGGTCACCAGTGGGGTTCCTCAAGGTTCGGTTTTGGGTCCGATTTTATTTAATCTATTTATTACTGACCTCGGAGCCGAATGTAGGAAGTGGGCTTATAAAGTTTGCGGATGACACAAAGTTGGGAGGCATTGCCAATTCGGAGAAGGATCGGGATATTCTGCAGGGAGACTTGGATGACCTTGTAAATTGGAGTAATAATAATAGGATGAGATTTAATAGTGAGAAGTGTAAGGTGATGCATTTAGGGATGACTAACAAGAATTTTAGTTATAAGCTGGGGACGCTTCGGTTGGAAGTGACGGAGGAGGAGAAGGACCTCGGAGTCCTGGTTGATCGCAGGATGACTATGAGCCGGCAATGTGACGTGGCTGTGAAAAAAGCTAATGCGATTTTGGGATGCATTAGGCGAGGTATTTCTAGTAGGGACAAGGAGGTGCTGCTTCCGTTATACAAGGCGCTGGTGAGACCTCATTTGGAGTACTGCGTGCAGTTCTGGTCTCCCATGTTTAAAAAGGATGAACACAAACTGGAACGGGTACAGAGAAGGGCCACTAGGATGATCCGAGGAATGGAAAACCTTTCCTATGAAAGGAGACTCGAGGAGCTCGGTTTGTTTAGCCTAACCAAAAGAAGGCTGAGGGGGGATATGATTGCTCTCTTTAAATATATCAAAGGGATAAATACCAGGGAGGGAGAGGAATTATTTCAGCTCAGTACTAATGTGGACACGAGAACGAATGGATATAAACTGGCCGTGGGGAAGTTTAGGCTTGAAATTAGACGAAGGTTTCTAACCGTCAGAGGGGTGAAATACTGGAACAGCCTTCCGAGGGAAACGGTGGGGGCGAAAGACCCCCCTGGCTTCAAGATTAGGCTAGATAAGTTTATGGAGGGAATGGTTTGAAGGGATAACGTGATTTTAGTCAATTAGGCAATAACGTGCCATCGCTGGTAAAATGTGGGTCCGGCTAGAGAATCTTGCCTGTATGCTCGGGGTTCTACTGATCGCCATATTTGGGGTCGGGAAGGAATTTTCCTCCAGGGTAGATTGGCAGAGGCCCTGGAGGTTTTTTGCCTTCCTCTGCAGCATAGGGCAGGGGTCGCAAGCTGGAGGATTCTCTGCGACTTGAAGTCTTTAAATCACGATCTGGAGACTTCAACAGCTTAGATAAAGGAAATTGGGTGGGTCAGCTTTTGTGGCCTGCATCATGCGGGAGGTCAGACTAGATGACCATAATGGTCCCTTCTGACCTTAAAGTCTATGAGTCTATGAGCTTGTCCCAGTTTTGTCCCTCTGCCCATTCCTCCCCTCCGATTTCTCCCCTTCAGGGGGATAGTCCCTGCCTTTGATTGCAGGGAGTAGATTCTGATGGCGCGTGAGGGCAGCAACTTGCAGATGTTACTGAGCATGTGAGAAGAACATTAGAAGATAAGGATGGCCAGACTGGGTCAGACCAAAGGTCCATCTAGCCCAGTGTCCTGTCTGCCAACAGTGGCCAGTGCCAGGTGCCCCAGAGGGAATGAACAGACAGGAATCATCCAGTGACCCATCCCCTGTTGCCCAATTCCCAGCTTCTGACAGACAGAGGTTAGGGACACATCCTGCCCATCCCGGCTAACAGCCATTGCTGGACCTGTCCTCCATGAACCCATCTAGTTCCCCTTTGATCACAGGACCCTGCTCAGGAACAGTGAAGTTGCAAGTTCTAATAGGAAACAGCTTCTGATACAAGGGCAGCTCCTCTTCCTCCTCCCCTCCCATGGGGATGAGCAGCCCCCACAACTGCCACTCTGCCCCAGCCTCCTTCAACCCATTGCCCCCTTCAGCCTCCCCCCAAATGTCCCCTTCCCCCCATCGCCCCCTTTAGCCTCCTCCAACTGCCCCCCATCGCCCCGTTCAGCCTCCCCCAACTGTTCCCTTCCCGTCAGCGCACCTGGTCACC
>NW_020683480.1:0-10705 GCF_002925995.2 Terrapene triunguis
GCGGGAAGCCGCGGCCAGCACATCCCTCAGCCCGCGCCGCTTCCCGCCGCCCCCATTGGCCCGGGACGGCGAACCGCAGCGAGTGGGGGCCACGATCGGCCGAACCTGCCGCGTCAGCAGGTAAATAAACTGGCCCAGCCCGCTAGGGTGCTTACCCTGGCGAGCCGCGTGCCAAATGTTGCCGACCCCTGATCTAGGCCCCGATCCTCAAAGGTATTTATGTGCCCAACACTCATTGACATCAACAAGCAACTGTCAACTAGTAATGGGGGTGAAAGAGAAAAGGCCCAGGTTAAGTAAAGACAAGCAGTTGAAAGTATGTTTAGCTGAACTACACCATGCTATCCAGATCTTGCAAAACAGGATTGGAAATTTCAGGAAAATAAGCTCCTGAGTTACAGTCCAGAGATCCGACTACTGGCAATAACCGGAGGTCCTCAGTGCCTAATGAAAAGCTAAGTGGTCATTTGACCTGCAAACACAGTGTTGCGCTGAGACAATATAATTATATAATTTTCTCACGCTATTCACTGCAGTGATCATAGCATGGTGATGCTTTCCCAATACAAGTGATTATGGCAAGCTACATTCATTGTTACCAGAACAATCATCCATATTATATTCCAATTCATAACAGGCATCGACAGATTTCCTGCAGGCTTTCTTTTCTTTTCCCCTGGTTATAATCAAAATCGGCAATTCAGCCCCCAAATTTTGTTAGGGCTGGTAGCACCTACACAGCACAATACCCACCTCTGCTTATTCCGAAGTGCTCTTTAAAAGATGGTTATATCCCCTTTTCTCCCTCCTCCTTTGATCAGAGCAGGAAACAAGAAACAAGCCCTCCAGTGCTGAAGTATAGTTGTGACAATTTCTCAGTCTATTGCCTCTACTGGTTGAAAGCCTCATCCAAACCCCATTGAAGTCAGCTGGAGTCTAGCCACTGATATTATGAGATTTGGATCAGGCCCCGACTTTTTTTAGATTATGTCCCTAAACTCTCCCTGGTGAGTAGACAGGCCCAAGATTTAATCCTGCATTAACCATATTGTTTGTAGGATTTAATATTTTCCCCTACATTTTGATATGTCGGGAGTGTTTATCACACAAACAGACAAATTAAATTTTATCAGTCTCTCAAATGCCAAGACCTTTTGTGTTCTCTCTGCATGCGTATCCAGAATAACAGTGCTGCAAGGAGCAATGCTAGGAGACTAGCCAGAACACAGCTTTGATTAATACTATAAATCCATTCCTAGATTAAATATATTGAAAACATTTAATAATAACCTTTTTCCTGGATGAGATGATGTGCTTAGCATTTGATTCTTCTGTGTTTGGAGGCTACAGTTTTGATTTCTGAAGGTTACATTGGAAATGCTGCATTTCTCAAGCCACACAGATGTGGGTGTTATTTCAGTTGATGAGCTGTAGAAATATCTATTTGCAGCTTTATTACGGAACAGCTATAGCTGCAACACAAGTTATTATTCACATAGTCAGGTGGGGATGTGGTAAACATGACCATAAGTTACAGTTACAGAAATCCTTTGTGCAGATGCAGTTAGCTTGGGGACATTAAATAGCCTCTGCAAAAATAATATGTAGCATTTCACAGCAACTAATCTAATTTGCATAACTTGTATCATCACTGCAGTTAATTGCTGGCTTTCTTTCCAGTTGAAATACTCAGGAATATTACTTAGGTGACTAACAGAAATAAGCTCTTCTATTGTGTGCTTTTGCGTGCAGCATGTGGTTGAGCCTTGGAACTCCCTGATGCAGGGAATCAAGTCAAATAATATGGCTGGATTTTTCAAAAAGACTGATTAATTTTATGACCAGAAGCAATTTTTCAGTAAATGTAGTAAAGTGAATATGAGAGGGTTAACTGGGTTACTCAGAGTATTATGGGGTGGAGCCAGGCACCACCCTTCCTTTATTTCCTGTTTAGTCATTGGGAGTTTTCTCCCTTGCTTTCTGTGATGCCGTTAAATAAAGCAGCAAGTTCTCAGCCTGCAGTACTGTGAGTAGATTTATTTTTGTGGCACTGAGTGGTCCCTTTCCAAAGTAAGCATGGTAAAATCTTCTCCCTTCTGATGTAAGTAGCATACGTGAAGGTAAGGAATTTTCTTCCTTGAACTGCAGCGCAATGATGGATAGGTGCCTTTATAATGTGGGGGACAGGATGCATGTGGAGAGCAGAGACCTATGACACTGACCTAGGTGAATGAAAGGCTGGCTTTATTTCCTATTACCTTCTTACCTCCTGTCTATATCCCCACTAAACACTCACAATTAACATTACAATGGGACGCATTGTCTTCCTCTGAATCGTGAGTTAGGGCCCACTTTCAGAGCCAGCCTATTGGACTTTAGGCCCATATTCTGATTCGGTAATGGCACATCAATGGGAATATACGATTGGAAGTCCGGCTGTTCCATTTATTAAATATTCTGGCTAGGCAATGTTGCTATTTCCTTTTTTAAGTATTCTGGTTAATTTCCGATAGCTGGGGATGTTTGTGTGTAATTCTGTGCTTCTAGACAATAACTCAAGAGACTCTGCTGCTAATTCCAAATCCAGGTAGCACATGAACTTTATCATTTCCATTCCCAAAACTTTTTCAAAATGTAAAATATTAGACAAGCCTAAACAAAGCAAGGAGTTCACGGATTTGAAATGAAGACTGGAACACTTGCTGGAAAGAAACCTGAACAATATTATTTCTTCACTGATAAGATCCCCAAATCCCTTGCAGTTGAAAAATTACAGAGGATTTAAAAGACTTCATGCTCTAGGTTATAAACCGACAGTGAGCCAGTCACTCTGAGGAGTTCTGTCTTCCAGGGACATTGAACCACTATTTCTTCAAGCTTTCTAATTCTCTGCAACCTGAACTTTGACAGATGACTGCAAAGAGAAGGCAGAAATGTCACTCGTTCCACCCCCTATCATGGTTTAATTATTTACTTAACTGCTTCCCACACCATCCTCCAGGAGAGAGGAAAGTAGAATAGAGAACTAAAGGAAATCTGTCTTGAAAGCAAACTGAACACCTTCCGAGAAGCTGCATCAGTGCACAATAGGGATAGTCTCTTAGGGGGGAAAAATCACCCAGATGTTGTAGTGATGGGGAAGCCGCAAAAGGTGGAGATTCTAATTTTTCCTCTTGCTCTGTACCTTGTGCAGTTATTTACTTTGGTGCAAAATGGTGGCAGAGCAGCTATGTGGACTCCTAGTATGATACAGCCCCTCTGTGTGCCCTCCTTTGCAAACCTTGCCTTCAAAGCTATAATCTGGCCCTAATTAATTACAAAAAATGTTATTTAAATATAGAATTTGTGGTACCCAGGTACTACTGATGTGTCAACAGTTCTTACTGATCAGTGTTGTCTAGTGGTTAGAGCAGGGCCTAGGAGTTGGAATTCTTGGGGTTCGGGTTCTGATTCTGGCACTCATTTGCTTGGTGTTTTAGGTGAATCACTAGAATTTAAAGGTGTGATGTTAGCATGCTTTAGCTCATATGTACAAACTAGAATGTTTGAAAAGTCCAGTGCAGAAAAGGTCACATAGACTTAGGCTTTAAATCAACCAGTTCAGCACACATTAAAGGTAGCATGCTTTGTCTACGCTAGACTATTAAAACCTGCTATTTGGCACGTGCTAGCTAACATGCCAGCATCCCAGCTTAATTTCTAATCTAGACACGACCTTGGGGCCTGACTTTCAAAAAACATGTGTGCAATTTTGTGCTAATTGCTATGCATAATTGCATGGCTGCATGCACAGCTCCGTATTTGTGCACACAATTGGTTTAGTTCCGTTTCTAACTGGCCATATATATGTGCTGCCTAATTTGTACAAGGTAATCATTATAAATGCCTGTGTAATTGCAAACACATGCACTTCTATATGCCTGTGACCAGGGTTCTAGAGAGCCACACTGAGGTTACTCAATTAGGGTAAACTGCAAAGAATGGGGCAGGCAATCCCCAAAGCTGGGGGATATTCCAATACTTAGATTTACTAAGCCAGCACAAACCAACTTCTATAATACTTTAGTGGTTACCCAGAAGCCAACAACACAGTTCCCTTAAAGCAACCCAGCCTTAGGCCTCCATCCAGACACCCAAGTCAAATATCATGGGGATTAACGAAAATCGTATTCATCATATAAGAAAGTTCTACGACTCCCAAAGGATCGGATACATTACCTGCCAGGTTAATGAATATTCCAGATCTTACCCAAATACACGCATACAGCCAATTCTTATTAACCAAACTAAAATTTATTAAAAAAGAAAAGAGAGAGTTGGTTAAAAGATCAGTATACATACAGACTTGAGTACAGTTCTGAGATCAGATTCATAGTAGAGATGGTGAGCTTTGTAGTTGCAAAGAGTTCTTTCAGAATTAGTCCGTAGGTTATAGTCCAATGTTCATATTCAGGGTGATCCAGATGGGACTGGAGATCTCTGTCTTACAACTCAAGCTTCCCCTGCATGAAGCATCAAGCAGATCTGAGATAAAAAGGATCAGTACTCAAGGGGTTTTTTATACAGTTCCAGGCCTTCTCTTGACAGCGCAGAGTTCTTAGGCGAACAATAGGCAATCATTGAGACTTTGAAGTAGATCTATTTCCTAAACATCACCGGTAATTAGCTACAAGGATTAACATAAGGCGATTGCCTGTTTTCCACCATTCGCAAGTGATTTGCTATACATTTCAACGAGAAACGAATACAGTGATAGCACTATGTTTACAGTTCATTTAAATATTAAGATCTTTTTTTGATCTCTGAATTAACAGAAATACAGCATAGACAGGGACTGTTTGATTACATTGTTAACCTCTAGCAATAAACACACAAAACACAAACATTATCGACCAATATGTCCTGAAAGGTTGAATCTGGGTCAATTAGCCAGCAAGCTGCTTAACCCTTTCTGGCCATGTGTCACAGTACCCAATAAAAAAAAAAATAGCCTTAACCACTTTGGGCTCCCATTTCCCTATCTGTATAAAGGGGATAATAAAACTTTCCTACCTTACAGGAGTATGGTGAGGCTTAATTAATTAGTAATCAGAAAGGGCAGAATTCTCTGCTCCATGCTGGTTAAAGGGACTCGTAAAGCCCCATGTGATGCTAAGGAGAGTGTCCTTAGTGCAGGAACTGAGGAAAACAGCCCCTCACAAACTCCAGTGTAAGGAGTATGCCAGGACGGGAGTGGAATTTTGGGGCGAGGCTGCAGCATGTAACATTGCAACGATTTTGGACAGTGCTGTCCTCATAGACAACCGGAGACAGGATGCCATTATGCCACAGTACACTCCAGAAATATGGTTTAGAGACACCTTAACCCCCCCCCCCCCCCCCGCTGCAGTGTGAGTTCTCTGCTGTGCTTCTTAGCAGCATAGCACAGAATCTCATCCAAAGTATTTTGGGCTCCTCAGATGAAAGCTAATGTATTAAATAAAGTATTATCATTTTTAATGGGCAACTTTCCTAGTAAATGCAGATGAAATTCACAGCTAAGTGGATTTACAATAGTTATTTTAAAGTGTTGCACAAATCTCCCTAAAGGTTCTTTCCCTTCAGATCCCAATAGCATTGATAATGGAGCAAAATAGCTGGAAGAATCTTCCCAGATGTGAGGATGTTTTAAAATGATTTCTGAGGCTCCTGTTTCTCCTAGGAAAAATAACAGCCCAGAGCTAGAATAACTAGATCCATCCTGCCTAAAAGAGGTCCCTACCGATGCGGGTTTTTGATCAGTTGCTGACTGTAAACCAGATCCTCTGCAGGTGTCAATTGACATTCCCTTGAAGCGAATGGAGCTGTGTTGATTGACGCCAGCTGAGAATCAAGCCAGATATGTACCAGTGATTCCTTTAATCAAAACAGTGTCTGGTACAGAGGAGGAATGTGCTTTCTCTGGAGACGCTAGGCCTAGAAATGCCCAGTATGAACATTTCTTGCTGCAAGCATAGGGAACTATCTCATACTGCATCTGAATAGCAGTCTCGGAAGCACAGTGAGATCTTCAAGCGAGGCCTCCAGAGTGTTGAATCAACACATCAGGACCCCCGGGTACACTATTAATACTGTGCAAGATAGCAGAATTTAATGATGCAAAACTGCAGAGTTTTGCATCTATGAAAATGAGCGATACTAATTTAATGAACGCATGTGCTTCCAGATAGTTATGGTTCCCTCCCTGGCTATTCCTGTTGATATTAGCTACACTCTTAGGGTATGTCTACACTACGAGAGTAGTTCGATTTTAGTTAAATCGAATATGTGCAATCGATATTAGAAAGTCGAACGTGTGTGTCTACACTAAGGACAGTAATTCGACTTTGTCAGTCCACACTACCAGGGAAAGCGTCGACATTGGAAGCAGTGCACTGTGGGCAGCTATCCCACAGTTCCCGCAGTCCCCGCTGCCCAGTGGAATTCTGGGTCGAGCCCCCAATGGCTTCTGGGTAAAAAATTGTGGCGAGGGTGCTTTTGGGTAACTGTCGTCATCCGTCAGTCACTACCGCCCTGCCTCCCTCCCTGAAAGCGCCGGCGGGAAATCAGTTCGCGCACTTTTTGATCAGTGACAGCGCGGACGCCACAGCACTGCGATCATGGATCCCGCTGCGACCATCGCTGCAGTTGTGGCCGTTCTCAACGCCTCGCACCTTATCATACACCTTTCCCAGAGGCAGATGCAGAGAAATCAGGCGAGGAGGCTACGGCAGCGGAGTGAGGGCCTGAAGTCGGAGAGTAGCACAGAGCTGTCAGAAACCACGACACCCAGCGCCGAGGACATCACGTTTGCAATGGGGCATGTGGATTTTGTTGAACGGCGATTCTGGGCCCGGGAAACAAGCACGGACTGGTGGGACCGCATAGTGCTTCAGGTCTGGGATGAATCCCAGTGGCTGCGAAACTTTCGCATGCGGAAGGGGACTTTCCTGGAACTTTGTGAGTTGCTGTCCCCTGCCCTGAAGCGCAAGGACACCCGCATGCGAGCAGCCCTGACTGTCCAGAAGCGAGTGGCCATAGCCCTCTGGAAGCTTGCAACGCCGGACAGCTACCGGTCAGTCGCGAACCACTTTGGCGTGGGCAAATCTACCGTGGGGGTTGTTGTCATGCAAGTAGCCAAGGCAATCGTCAAGGTACTGCTGTCAAAGGTAGTGACCCTGGGAAACGCGCAGGCCATCATAGATGGCTTCGCTGCGATGGGATTCCCAAACTGCGGTGGGGCTATAGATGGGACTCACATCCCTATCCTGGGACCGGGCCACCAGGCCAGCCAGTACATCAATAGAAAGGGGTACTTTTCAATGGTGCTGCAAGCACTGGTGGACCATCGGGGACGGTTTACAAACATCTACGTCGGATGGCCGGGCAAGGTTCATGACGCTCGCGTGTTCAGGAACTCTGGTCTGTTTAGACGGCTGCAGGAAGGTATTTACTTCCCGGACCACAAGATAACTGTTGGGGATGTGGAGATGCCTACAGTGATCCTCGGGGACCCAGCCTACCCGCTAATGCCCTGGCTCATGAAGCCCTATACTGGCGCCCTGGACACAGAAAAAGAACTGTTCAACTACCGGCTGAGCAAGTGCAGAATGGTGGTGGAGTGTGCTTTTGGCCGTCTCAAGGGGAGATGGAGAAGCTTACTCACTCGCTGTGATCTCAGCGAAACCAATATCCCCATCGTTATTGCAGCTTGCTGTGTGCTCCACAATCTGTGTGAGAGCAAGGGGGAGACCTTTATGGCGGGGTGGGAGGTTGAGGCAAATAGCCTGGCTGCTGATTACGCCCAGCCAGACAGCCGGGCGATTAGAAGAGCCCAGCGGGACGCGCTGTGCATCCGGGAGGCTTTGAAAGCCAGTTTCAAGGCTGAGCAGGGTACCCATTGACTTTTAAGTTTGTGGACACAGAAGCTGAACTTGCCCCCGTTTCTTTACCCAGTTGCCGTCGACTATCCTCTCCAATTACATACCCCCTTCACCCCCTTCCCAAAAAATAAAATCTGTTCTGTTTTGTTCATGGACACCGTTGTCTTTATTACTGTTTTCACGGGAATGTTTTAAACCTGGGACGCAGACTGTGGCGGGGAGCGGGTTTAGGGTTGTGATGCAAATGATGCTTCTAAACTCCAGGAATGACAGGCTCCGCGATGGTGGACTGGTTGTTTCAACGGAGCCTGCCAGCCCTCCTGGCCGGGACTGCGTGTATGTGTCGGCTATGTGACTGTCTTGCAGGGGGAGGAGGGTTACAGATCCCCTGCTGCGCGGCTCTGTGATCCAGGGTAAGGACCGCTGCATAAGATCTGTAACTGCCCTCCCCCGCCACCAAGTCACAGAGCAACACCACCGCCCCCACCACACAGAACATGAAAACCACCTCCCAGACTGACCAGGATAACTAGTCACTGCACTGTATATGTGCCCTGCTGCTGCACCTGCCCCCTGCTAAAGGTGACTGTCCTGTCCAATGACCAAGGCCCTTCCCCCCCCTCCAGACAGACTCCCCTCCAAAAGAAGAGGATGGAAACAGAAATGAACAGAAACGTATTCTTTATTAACAACCGCACATGGAACGGGGGGGTGAAACTTGGACGGGGTCTTGTGTGAGGCGGGTAGGAAAGGACTTTTCAAATTTTGGGGAATGAGAGCCTTCTAGTGGTAGAGCAGTCCGCAGGGGTGGAGTGAAATTTTTCCCGGCCCCTTCCACCCCTCCGTGTTTGGACTTTGGGTGAGGGGGGTATGGGACTTGGTGGCGGGGCAGGGCAGTTACAGAGAGACTGCAGCGGGGCTCTCTCCTCCTGCCTCCGGTCCTGCAGAACATCCACAAGGCGGCGGAGCGTGTCCGTTTGCTCCCTCATTAGTCCAAGCAGCGTTTGAGTAGCCTGCCTGTCCTCCTGTCGCCACCTCTCCTCCCGTTCAATGTTTGCCCGGTGCATTTGGGACAAGTTCTCCCTCCACTGTGTCTGCTGGGCTGCCTGTGCTCGGGAGCATCCCATTAGTTCAGCAAACATGTCTTCCCGTGTCCTCTTCTTCCTCCTCCTAATGTGCGCTAGCCTCTGGGCAGATGTGGCTGTGGGAATTGGAAAAAGGGAGTGAATTCCTGAGACAGAGCAATGTATCTGTGAACAGAGAACATAGTCTTTCTCTGTGAACAAGACCATGCAGAGCACCTATCACACGCGCACTGAGGACAAGGTCGAATTTTCGGCCCTCGCCTACAGTGCCTGCGGTCTTGCTGTGGCGAGCTGAGGAGCAGGGCAGGACACCGGACTTTGTCTAGATGGCAAACATGGTAAGCCGTAGACTTGTGGCCGCTTAAAACTTTAAGAGTGGCACTGGCCTCCTTTCACATAGAAAGCAATGCGAGTCTCTGCTGGCAGCAATCCTGCAAGCATGAACTCTGGCCCTGTCCCAGCCCCTCGCGGCTGTAAACCGCGTGGCTGTAAACCGGCGGTTGCAGTTCTGTAAAGGGACGGGCAAGCAGTCCCAATACTAACTTTCCCCTACCTAATTCACAGCAGGGAGTCATGCCTGACATCACCCTCCTGAAGGTCTCCGAGAGCCAGAAGGAGAAGATGCTCCGGGACAGCCTGCAGAAACCGGGGCCATTTGCTGCACTGCTGTGCAAGGCCATGATCCCGGAGTACCTGCTGGCGTTGTGGCAGGGAAACGTGTCCTACCACGGGGGGCCTAATAAGCTGTCCCTGCCCAGGAACCTGCTGATGAGGCTTGAAAAACACCTGCAGGAGGTGTATGAGGAGTTCTCCCCGGAGGATGTCGCCTCGATCCCCGGTTACATTGACCAGTTCTTGGCTTAGGTGCCCTTGGAGGGACAAATGACTGCAGGGTTTTGGGCACTATAATCATGAAGCGGACATTGTGAGATTTTTTTAAAATGGTTCGGACTATATATTGAGGCGCCCAAAGACGGAGTAATCATGATACACTTTGCACTGATTCCCCTTTTGTTTGACTTTCCTGTTTACATGTTTTTAAGCACTTTACCCACTGTTAATATTTTCAATCTTCCTGTTTTGTTGCAAATAAATGTTTACATGTTTTAAAGCACTTTAGCTACTGTTAATATTTTAAATATGCCAGTTATGTTGTAAATAAATGTTTGGATATTTAAAACACTTACTGCTTGATCCTTCCCCTGAATCTGTGTCTGGGGTAACGGCTGGGGAGGGTTGGTAGGGGATCTCTGTCAGGGTGATGAAGAGCTCCTGGCTGTCGGGCAAATCAGCGTTGTAAGCGCTGTCTACTGCCTCGTCCTCCTCATCTCCTTCCTCCTCTTCCCCGTCCGCTGAGGAACCGGCCGCGGACAATATCCCATCCTCAGAGTCCACGGTCAGGGGTGGGGTAGTGGTGGCGGCCGCACCTAGGATGGAATGCAGTGCCTCGTAGAAACGGGATGTGTGAGGCTGGGATCCGGAGCGTCCGTTTGCCTCTTTGGTCTTCTGGTAGCCTTGTCTCAGCTCCTTGATTTTCACGCGGCACTGCGTTGCATCCCGGCTGTAGCCTCTCTCTGCCATGGCTTTAGAGATCTTCTCATAGATCTTTGCATTCCGTCTTTTGGAGCGCAGCTCGGAAAGCACGGACTCATCTCCCCACACAGCGATGAGATCCAAGACTTCCCGATCAGTCCATGCTGGGGCCCTCTTTCTAGTCTG
>NW_020683481.1:0-2898 GCF_002925995.2 Terrapene triunguis
TTACCTTGGACAACCTAAAGCTCAGGCCTCTGCACAACAAATCTAAGGCCTGGTCTACACTAGGCGTTTATGTCGAATTTAGCACCGTTAAATCGAATTAACCCTGCACCCGTCCACACCACGAGGCTATTTAGTTCGACATAGAGCTCTCTTTAAATCGATTTCTGTAATCCTCCCCAACGAGAGGAGTAGCGCTAAATTCGAAATGGCCATATCGAATTAGGCTAGGTGTGGATGGAAATCGACGCTAATAGCTCCGGGAGCTATCCCACAGTGCACCACTCTGTTGACGCTCTGGACAGCAGTCCGAGCTCGGATGCTCTGACCAGCCACACCCCGGGAAAATTTGAATTCCTTTTCCTGTCTGGGCAGTTTGAATCGCAGTTTCTGTTTGGACACCGTGGCGAGCTCAGCAGCGGTGGCAACGATGCAGAGCTCTCCAGCAGAGATGGCCGTGCAATCCCAGACTAGAAAGAGGGCCCCAGCATGGACTGATCGGGAAGTCTTGGATCTCATCGCTGTGTGGGGAGATGAGTCCGTGCTTGCCGAGCTGCGCTCCAAAAGACAGAATGCAAAGATCTACGAGAAGATCTCTAAAGCCATGGCAGAGAGAGGCTACAGCCGGGATGCAACGCAGTGCCGCGTGAAAATCAAGGAGCTGAGACAAGGCTACCAGAAGACCAAAGAGGCAAACGGATGCTCCGGATCCCAGCCCCACACATCCCGTTTCTACGAGGCACTGCATTCCATCCTAGGTGCGGCCGCCACCACTACCCCACCAGTGACCGTGGACTCTGAGGATGGGATATTGTCCTCGGCCGGTTCCTCTTCGGACATGTTAGCGGACGGGGAAGATGAAGAAGGAGATGAGGAGGACGATGCAGTCGACAGCGCTGGCACCCCTGATTTCCCCGACAGCCAGGAGCTCTTCATCACCCTCACAGAGATCCCCTACCAACTGTCCCCATCCCTTACCCCGGACACAGAATCAGGGGAAGGATCAAGCAGTAAGTGCTGTAAACATGTAAACATTTATTTTTAACAGAACAGGAACATTTAAAATATTAACAATGGGTAAAGTGCTTCAAAACATGTAAAGAGTAAAGTGCAACAAAACGGGAATCTGAAGAAAGGGTATCATGATTAGTCTGTCTTTGGGCGCTTCAATATATAGTCCGAACTATTTTAAAAAAATTTCACAATGTCCGCTTCATGATTATACTGCCCAAGACGCTCCACTCTTTTGTCCCTCCAAGGGCACCTAACCCAAAAACTGGTCGATGTGTCCTGGGATAGAGGCGAAATCCTCCTGGGAGAACTCCTCATAGGCCTCCTGCAGGTGTCTTTCCAGCCTAACTATCAGGTTCCTGGGCAGGGAGAGCTTATTAGGCCCCCCGTGGTATGACACGTTTCCATGCCACAACGCCAGCAGGTATTCGGGGATCATGGCCTTGCAGAGCATAGCAGCAAATGGCCCCGGTTTCTGCAGGCTGTCCCGAAGCATCTTCTCCTTCTGGCTCTCCGAGACCCTCAGGAAGGTGATGTCTGGCATGACGCCCTGCTTTGAATTAGGTAGGGGACAGTTAGTATTGGGACTGCTTGCCCGTTCCTTTACAGAACTGCAACCGCCGGTTTACAGCCACGCGGTTTACAGCCGCGAGGGGGTGGGACAGGGACAGAGTTCATGCTTGCAGGATTGCTGCCAGCAGAGACTCGCATTGCTTTCTATGTGAAAGGAGGCCAGTGCCACTCTTAAAGTTTTAAGCAGCCACAAGTCTACGGCTTACCATGTTTGCCAGCTAGACAAAGTCCGGTGTCCTGCCCCGCTCCTCAGCTCGCCACAGCAAGACCGCAGGCACTGTAGGCGAGGGCCGAAAATTCGACCTTGTCCTCAGTGCGCGTGTGATAGGTGCTCTGCATGGTCTTGTTCACAGAGAAAGACTATGTTCTCTGTTCACAGATACATTGATCTGTCTCAGGAATTCACTCCCTTTTTCCAATTCCCACAGCCACATCTGCCCAGAGGCTAGCGCACATTAGGAGGAGGAAGAAGAGGACACGGGAAGACATGTTTGCTGAACTAATGGGATGCTCCCGAGCCCAGGCAGCCCAGCAGACACAGTGGAGGGAGAACTTGTCACTAATGCACCGAGCAGTCATGGAACGGGAGGAGAGGTGGCGACAGGAGGACCAGCAGGCGACTCAAACGCTGCTTGGACTAATGAGGGAGCAAACGGACACGCTCCGCCGCCTTGTGGATGTTCTGCAGGACCGGAGGCAGGAGGAGAGAGCCCCGCTGCAGTCTCTCTCTAACCGCCCTCCCCCGCCACCAAGTCCCACACCCCCCTCACCCAAAGTCCAAAGAAGGAGGGGCGGCAAGGGCCGTTAAAACTTTCACTCCACCCCTGCAGACTGCTCTAGCACTAGAATGCTCTCATTCCCCAAAATTTGAAAAGTCCTTTCCTACCCACCTCACACAAGCCCCCGTGCAAGTTTCACCCCCCACGTTTAATGTGTGGTTCATAATAAAAGATTTGTTCCTGATCATTACTGTTTCCATCCTGTTCTTTTGGAGGAGAGTCTGTCTGAAGGGGGGGAAGGGGCTTGGTAATTGGACAGGACAGTCACCGTTAGCAGGGTACAGAGGCGGGGTCAGGTGCAGCATTAGGACACATACACAGTGCGGTCACTGGTTACCCTGTTCAGTCTTGGAGGTGGTTTTCATGTTCTGGGGGAACGGGGGGGGGCTTGCTCTGTGACTTTGTGGCGGGGGAGGGCAGTTACAGATCTTATGCAGCAGTCCTTATCCTGGCTCACAGATCCACGCAGCAGGGGATCTGTAACCCTACTCCCCCTGCCAGAAAGTCACATAGCCGACACATACACGCAGTCCCCCCC
>NW_020683482.1:0-5237 GCF_002925995.2 Terrapene triunguis
GACTGGAAATCCGGGGAACACGGCGACTTCTCACAGAACCCCTGCGTCTAGCTATAACTACAGCCGGGAAGCCGGGAGAGGAAACACCCAAATTCCGGCAGCAGATTCCAGGATCCAGAAGCAATAATGGTCAAACTGTCCTAAGGCTATGAGGAAGATCCTCGATGGGCCCTCATCCTACTGTGCCATCCCACCCGAGAGACTCTTCTCCTACTCCATGGCTGTGTTTGATCGTGTAGTCCAGAATGATGCACAGTGTTTGGGATGCATTTTGCCCCTGCCCCAGCTCAGCCATGAAGAGGTTCTGGAAGAACAATTTACACTACAGGAATTAGTAACAGACTCCTAAAGACACAAAATATAGCCCCAGGAAAGGAAGGCATTTGGTACGACTCCTGGGAAAAAAAACACAGATCCTGGTTGCTTGGTGCTAACTGCTGTGGCGAAGGTACCACTCAAGGCAGACAGCTCCATAAGGCAGCTGGCAAAGAAGAGGATGTACCTCCCCGGAGGGCCAGTAACGAACTGGTGTACATCTCGCATAGGCAGGGAGGCAGCAACATCCCTCGAAGGGGGTGATCTGTCTGACGCTGCGGCGATCACTTGCTCGTTCCATCTTTCGATGTGCCTGGATGCTACGGTGAGGAACTTCGTGGCGAGTGCGGTGCGTGACATCATCAGGAAGCGAATCGCCATGGCCCCTTCCAGCCAAGATGTCGCCAGGTACCCAGGGGAGCCGTATTTGGAAGAGACGGCATCATCACTCTGAGAGCAAGAACTATGCTGGAGAGGACCCTGGAGGATACCATCCATGGGCAGTACATGGAAAACCTGAGATGGAAGATGATGTTTTTCATCAAAGCAGAGTAGTAACTTGGGGGAACCAAGTTGCTTCTATTTGGAATAGCGTCTCCGTGGGGGAGTTATGCTGGAATAGGCACTATGCTTATAGCTATGATGCCAGTCAGACGAGCCCGTCGACTGCACGTCCTGTGGGTCAAAACAGCCTGCTCTGCTCCGTCTGCAGAGCAGGACTTCAGTTTCCTCTCTCCAGGGTTGGCTGTGGAGCTGTGGTGCCACCTGCTGGTTCCGATTTCAAAGCTTGGTGGAAAAAATAAATAACTGCAAGGGCGGGAGAAGCAACTCTCTCGCTGAGTGCCTGACGGGTAAATCGATCCCCACAAAAACAGAGTTTAATAGCCGAGTAATGAGGAGCACTTCAGTGGTAAAGCCTGCCACAAACACTAGATAATGTACACTCCATCACAAAGCTCCTGTGAATGAGCTTAATCTTCACTCTGCAAGCACCCACCCCCATTAAGTGGCCTATCCCAAGCCACATCCTAAAAATGAGAAGTAAAGTATAATGATTTAGAATTTACAGTAGGTTTTGGGGGCGGGGGGGGGGACAGGATGGGGACCTCTGGGAGCAGAAGGACACCTAGTGCCTTCACATAATCTCCCAAATCAAGATCCATGGAACATATGCTGGGTGGGGAGAGGAATATAACCAAGTCTATCTAATTCACACTGTTGTTTAATACAAGTATTATCACTTCATCAGATGCCTGGAGTGAAAAAGACAGCACATGAAAAGACGGGGTTGCCTTACCAAGTTGGGGGTCAGTGCTAACGACACAAAGGGGTGAGTATCAACAGAGGGAAAATTACTTTTTGGAGTGACCCAGCCACTCCCAGTCTTTATTCAGGCCTAATATGATGGTGTCAAGTTTGCAAATTAATTGCAGTTCTGCAGTTTCTCATTGAAGTCTGTTTGTGAAGGGTTTGTTGGTTGAAGAATGGCCACTTTTAAGTCTGAGTGTCCAGGGAGATTGAAGTGTTCTCCTACTGGTTTTTGAATGTTACAATTCTTGATGTCTGATTTGTGTCCATTTTTTCCTTTGCGTAGAGACTGTCCGGTTTGGCCAATGTACATGGCAGAGGGGCATTGAAATCAAGTTTACACAAGTTAAGAAGGAAGGTACTAGACATCTGGGGTCAGGCTTGAGTTCTGAGAGATTACAGATATTGGTTACAAGGTTCACAAGATGCATACAAGCGTCAGTGAATAAGTGACCTCTGGTATGCCACTCCTAGAATATATTTAGAGTCTAAGTCAGTATTGGTGTAACACATTCAACAGATTCTATTTTTTCACCACAATAGTCTCCCCGAGGGGAGGTGCACCGTTCCTGGAGGTACTGCAATACCAGGTCGATGCGTGGAGTGGATGGAGCAAGCTCCTATTCCATCTCCCTGTTCCAAAAATCCATTTAATATATAGTCCTCAGATAGAGGGCGTATCAGATATTAAACTGATAAGAACAGATTTAAAAGTTTATTAGATAATGATTAAAAATAGATGATACATAGAGTTTGAGAAGTCAGTTATTGGTCATTGGGTGTAACATACAGAGTATAGGGGGATGCTAGTATTTTGGTGTTGGGCAGCACACAATATATACAGTCTGTAATGTTCCCAGTGGGGGGGTAAACAGTGGGCGAGATGAAGATACAGCCGGCAAGCGGTGAGGGTCCATCACTCGTACAGACAGTCATGGCTATAATTAAGCGGGCTGGGTAATGGGGATGGGGTGACCCTCACGTGGTGGGATTCAGTTCGGTTCGGTGGGTTCGGGGCTCAGGGGATAAGGTCCAGCAGGGGGAGTTTATAGGTCTCTTCTCCCTTGCGGGTGCACGAGGTCTCCCAGGCTCACTCTCGGTATTGGCGGTGGCCGGTGATGTGCTCTGTGTAGATGTCCCGAGACCAACGAATAGTGTCCGAGACCATTAGGCGTCTCATGAGCCGTGCGTAGTGACGGCCCACCCCACAGGTCCTCAGCATGCGTTCATTGCAGGGGTCCCAGGCACCCAGGGCCCCAACGAGCAGAGCGTCGGTATGCACCTCGTAGCCCTTCGTCCGCAGGGTGTCAGCCGGGGGGCGTGCTTTTCGAGCTTGCGGGCTCGGGCTTCACGGAAGGCCGGGGTCCTGTTCTCGAATGGAATCATTACGTCGACCAGGATGATCTTTTTTCCAACCTCGTCCGTGACGACGATGTCTGGGCGCAGCTGGCTGTCGGTGCCGGGGACGGCGCGGTTGACTGTGACCTCTCCCAGGTGCGGGTCGATGGCCTTCACTAGGCGGTCCTGGACAGCATTGTGGCGCAGCTGCCAGGCTCTGGCATGGGGCTTGCAGCTGCATAGGACGTGGGGCAGTTTCGGAGACGTACCCGCACTTCCTGCAGCGCTTGTCCTGGTTCCCGTGGCGGACAGCTCCGTTGAGGGGGACGCAATTCAGCCGGGCGCGGTGTATGAACCGCCAGTCGGCGAACCGGGTGAAGCTGCCCGTGGGGAGGAAGTGGTTGCTGGAGTCCTACTTCCTGGTCACCTCGAAGGCCTTTACCCTGGTCCAGTTTTTTCTTCAGGGTGTCCACATAGAGCGCGTGGATGGTGGCCTTCAGGGATCTCTCCAGCACGCCTCTGGCTCCGGGGGTGACGATGGTGTTGTCCTCTGTCCCGATCCACGGCACCAGGACTCCCAGCTCCTGTCGTTCCTCGCTCCAAACCCAGCAGCAGCCCAGCCACTTCCCCAGTCGGCGCGTGGCATTGCGGGCGCGGGACCACAGCGAGGCGATGTCGCCCCCGTCCCGGGCGAACTCGCCGTCTAGGGAGCTGCTCAGGAAGGTGGCCACGTCCCTGTTGGAGGGAGGTCTGCCGATTCGCTTCCCGATGACGGCGCGCAGGGCGGTCGTCGCGACGTTCCTCACCTTGGCGTCCGGGCACGTCAGGAGGCGGAAGGCGTGCGTGATGACCGCGATGTCGCACAGGTCTCCCATGCGGGAGACGTTGGCGCCACCGTGCCTGTGCGCGATGTATACGAGCTCGTTACTGGCTCTCTGGGGCAGGGACAGCCATTTCTTGATCAGGTGCCGGATGGTGTTGTCTGCCTTGTTGAGGGGCACCTTTGCCACGGCGGATCCTCTCAGGACGAAGGCGATGCGGGGGATCAGGAAGGTGTTGAGGGCGTTGATTTTCTGCCACGGTGCCAGCAGGGATGCGTCGATCTTGGTGGCGTCCTGCAGGATCTCCCGGATGGTGTCCTCGGGGGTCTGCCGGACGCGGAAGCCCGTCGGCGTGCCGAGGTGCTGGTACGCCTGCCCCTCCGCCAGGGGAACGACGGACTCGCCCTGGATGAGGAACTCCGTCGTCAGTACCGAGTCCCTCTTGCTCCCGTCAACGTGGAGGGACACGTACTTCTTGGCATTGAAGTGGAGTCCCGTCCAGTCCGCGGCTCTCCCGATGGTGTCGAGCATGCCCTGGAGCCTCTTGGGGCCGTCCGCGATCAGGACCAGGTCGTCCGCGTAGGCCAAGACGCTCACCCTCTCGCCGTGCAGGTCGAAGCCGTCAGCGCCGTCGGAGATCACCCGCAGGAGCGGCTCCATGGCGAGGTTGAAGACGATCGGGCTGAGGGGGCAGCCCCGCTTCACGCCGCTGCGGATCGGTATCTCGGTGGTCTCCCCTTCTACCGAGCGGATGGTGGTGCTGCAGCCCTCTTACAGTTCCCGGATCAGGTGGAGAAAGGTCTCTGACACACTCCAGGAGTTGGATGCCGAAGATGTGGTGGGGGGGGACGGACCCGAAGGCGTTGGCCAGGTCGAGCCACGCTATCGCGCACTGCTTCCGCGTCCGTCTGGTCGTCTGGATCACAGTCTGGAGCAGGAAGTTGTGCTCGTAGCACCCCTCCGACGGCATGAAGCCCTTCTGGGCGGGGCTGATGGCTCCCCCAGTCGTCGCCCACTCCGTGATCCTGGCTGCCGGCAGCTGGCGTATAGTTTGTACATGGTGGAGCAGAGGGAGATGGGTCTCCAGTAGCTGGGGTCGTCTCGCTCGCCCTTCTTGTGGATCCAGACGGTCATGGCCTTCTTCCAGGAGGTGGGAGATCGGCCGAATCGCTTGCACAAGTTGAAGATGCAGGAGAGCACGAGGCAGCCGGGGTCTCGCTTCTTTAGGAGGCTGTAGGGGATGCCGTCTTTTCCAGGGGCGGTGTTCTTGGTTCTGGAGAGCCTGGCCGTCACCTCTTTGGGGGTGAAGTCGGCCTCCAGGTCGTTGGCATCGGTAATGCGGGGCAGGGGGCGGAGGCACTCCGGGCGCTGTGCATCGTTCCTGGGCACGCCGTCGAACTCTCCGTGGAAGTAGTTGTGGAGGCGCTCGGGCGGGATCGTGCAGTAGGACGGGGG
>NW_020683483.1:0-2053 GCF_002925995.2 Terrapene triunguis
TATCTAGTTTGCATATCAATTCCAGCTCAGCAGTCTCTCGCTGGAGTCTGTTTTTGAAGTTTTTCTGTTGTAAGATAGCCACCCGCAGGTCTGTCATTGAATGGCCAGACAGGTTAAAGTGTTCTCCCACTGGTTTTTGAGTATTATGATTCCTGATGTCAGATTTGTGTCCATTAATTCTTTTGCGTAGAGACTGTCCGGTTTGGCCAATGTACATGGCAGAGGGGCATTGCTGGCACATGATGGCATATAAAAAATAAAAAAGGATTCTGCGTGGACTCCTCCGGACGGTCGAAACAACAGACTGGATTTCTACATAGATTGCTTCCATCAACGTGCAAAGGCTAAAATTGTGGAAAAGCAACATCACTTGCCCCATAACCTCAGCCATGCTGAACACAACGCCATCTACAGCCTCAGAAACAACCCTGACATCATAATCAAAAAGGCTGACAAAGGAGGTGCTGTCGTCATCATGAATAAATTGGAATATGACCAAGAGGCTGCTAGACAGCTCTCTAACACCACATTCTACAGGCCATTATCCTCTGATCCCACTGAGGATTACCTAAAGAAACTACACCATCTGCTAAAAAAACTCCCTGACAAAGCACAGGAACAAATCTGTACAGACACATGCCTAGAACCCCGACCAGGGGTATTCTATTTGCTACCCAAGATCCATAAACCTGGAAATCCTGGACGCCCCATCATCTCAGGCATTGGCACCCTAACATCAGGCTTGTCTGGTTATGTGGACTCTCTCCTCAGACCCTACGCTACCAGCACTCCCAGCTATCTTCGAGACACCACTGACTTCCTGAGGAAACTACAATCCATCGGTGATCTTCCAGAAAACACCATCCTGGCCACTATGGACGTAGAAGCCCTCTACACCAATATTCTACACAAAGATGGACTACAAGCTATCAGGAACAGTATCCCCGATAATGTCACAGCTAACCTGGTGGCTGAACTTTGTGACTTTGTCCTCACCCACAACTATTTCACATTTGGGGACAATATATACCTTCAAGTCAGCGGCACTGCTATGGGTACCCGCAGTATGCCAACATTTTTATGGCTGACTTAGAACAACGCTTCCTTAGCTCTCGTCCCCTAACGCCCCTACTCTACTTGCGCTACATTGATGACATCTTCATCATCTGGACCCATGGAAAAGAAGCCCTTGAGGAATTCCACCATGATTTCAATAATTTCTATCCCACCATCAACCTCAGCCTAGATCAATCCACACAAGCGGTCCATTTCCTGGACACTACTGTGCTAATAAGCGATGGTCACATAAATACCACCCTATACCGGAAACCTACTGACCGCTACACTTACCTACATGCCTCCAGCTTCCATCCAGGACACACCACACGATCCATTGTCTACAGCCAAGCTCTAAGATATAACCGCATTTGCTCCAATCCCTCAGATAGAGACAAACACCTACAAGATCTCTATCAAGCATTCTTAAAACTACAATACCCACCTGCTGAAGTGAAAAAACAGATTAACAGAGCCAGACGAGTACCCAGAAGTCACCTCCTACAAGACAGGCCCAACAAAGAAAATAACAGAACACCACTAGCTGTCACCTTCAGCCCCCAACTAAAACCTCTCCAGCGCATCATCAGAGATCTACAACCTATCCTGAAAGATGATCTTTTACTCTCACAGATCTTGGGAGACAGACCTGTCCTCGCTTACAGACAACCCCCCAACCTAAAGCAAATACTCACCAGCAATCACATATCACTGAACAAAAACACTGACCCAGGAACCTATCCTTGTAACAAAGCCCGATACCAACTCTGTCCACATATCTATTCAAGTGACATCATCAGATGACCTAATCACATCAACCATACCATCAGAGGCTCGTTCACCTGCACATCTACCAATGTGATATATGCCATCATGTGCCAGCAATGCCCCTCTGCCATGTACATTGGCCAAACCGGACAGTCTCTACGCAAAAGAATTAATGGACACAAATCTGACATCAGGAATCATAATACTCAAAAACCAGTGGGAGAACACT
>NW_020683484.1:0-1251 GCF_002925995.2 Terrapene triunguis
TTGTTGGATAGTCTGTGCCCCGCTGTGTTATTTTCCCAACATATATCCGGATAGTTGAAGTCCCCCATCACCACCAAATCTTGGGCTTTGGATGATTTTGTTAGTTGTTTAAAAAAAGCCTCATCCACCTCTTCCACCTGGTTAGATGGCCTGTAGTAGACTCCTAGCATGACATCACCCTTGTTTTTTACCCCTTTTAGCCTAACCCAGAGACTCTCAACACTTCCGTCTCCTATGTCCATCTCTACCTCAGTCCAAGTGTGTACATTTTTAATATATAAGGCAACACCTCCTCCCTTTTTCCCCTGTCTATCCTTCCTGAGCAAGCTGTATCCATCCACACCAACATTCCAATCATGTGTATTATCCCACCAAGTTTCAGTGATGCCAACAATGTCATAGTTGTATTTATTTATTAGCACTTCCAGTTCTTCCTGCTTATTACCCATACTTCTCGCATTTGTATATAGGCATCTAAGATACTGGTTTGATCTTTCCTCCCGGTTTTGTCCTGACCCTCCTTTCTCTCTGCCAATATAGCCCACACTCCCTCTCGTCTCCGACCCATCTCCCAGGTCTCCATGTTCCCCACTTACCTGCGGGCTTTGCTCACCTGTCCCCGTCGAACCTAGTTTAAAGCCCTTCTCACTAGGTTAGCCAGTCTGTGTCCAAATAGGGTCTTTCCCCTCCTCGAAAGGTGAACGCCATCTCTGCCTAGCAGTCCTTCCTCAAATAGCATCCCGTGGTCTAGGAAGCCAAAGCCCTCCTGGCGACACCATCTTCGCAGCCAGGCATTCACCTCCATGATGCATCTGTCTCTGCCCGGGCCCCTACCTTTGACAGGAAGAATCGAAGAGAATACCACCTGCGCTCCAAACTCCTTCACCCGTACTCCCAGAGCCCTGTAGTCACTCTTGATCCGCTCAGTGTCACACCGCGCAGTATCATTTGTGCCCACATGGATGAGTAGCATGGGGTAGTAGTCAGAGGGCTGGATAATCCTCGACAATGCCTCCGTAACGTCTCGGATACGGGCTCCCGGCAGGCAGCATACCTCCCGAGATGAAATGTCAGGGCGACAGATGGGCGCCTCCGTCCCCCTCAGCAGAGAGTCTCCGACCACCACTACCCTACGTTTCCTATTCGCAGTGGTGGCAGCAGACATCCCAGCCTTAGGGGTACGAGGCTTCTCCTCCTTTACTGTAGGGGGTGATGCCTTCTTTCCTGTATCAAGAAGAGCATAACGGTTAC
>NW_020683485.1:0-2706 GCF_002925995.2 Terrapene triunguis
CGGAGGGCGGCGCTTTTTTTTGCTGCTTGGGGCAGCAAAAAAGCTAGAGCCGGCCCTGATAATAAGATTCTATTTGAGGATACAGTCAAGAAATTCAGTAGTCACATATTCAAGGTGGTACTGTTTTAAATTAGGTGTTTCCGCTAATGAAGAAAAGATGATTAACTGCATTTTGGGAAAATGAAGTTTCTTGGCTACAAAAACTCAGTGATTATTTAATAGCTTTAAACCACGTTTACTAATGCTACTTTAGGCATCCTTTTTTACCCTGAAGTCAATATATTGATCATAGAGTTATCTTTCCTCCAGCAATTCATCCTTTTGGGTCCATTTGTGCAGCATGGTGATATGATTGTAGTACCAAATGTTTAAATGCATTCAAATGAGCAGCTGCATTAATTTGATATCATATGAAGCAATTATGTATTGAAATGAAAAATGTTTATCCCTGGTTTTCTGTTAGAATGGAAACCTGTAAGAAATAATAATTTTCATAACACTTTAACTTACAATGAGTTTCACAATATATTCTGTGTATTCGTAACCTGACTCATGCTATATCTCCCTTTTACTAGTCCTGCAGAATTTATTAATATATCAAAATCTTTCTGTTAAGATCTCATAATATAAGTTATCCTGGGGAGAGAAACCCCCTTAAAACTATCAAATTTTGAAGCTGGAAAATATTATTTTTCCCACAACAAATTATATCATGTAATGAGCCAGTTGCAGTACAACTATTTTTAACAGAATTGTAGATGTTGTATAATTAGTATGAAAAATGAATCTTCTTTCTTGCAAGCAGAAAATAATGTAAAAAACAAACTATGTAACTTGAAGTAACCTGGATGTTTTTTGATGGAACACAATAAATATAATGTTATTACTACTTGGCACTGATCCCTAACATTCAGATTTGGAAGATTTTTAGAAGAAATCCCGTTGAAACTGGAGAATGCAAATTGTTCCTTTCACACAGTATGTAAGGGGTGATATGAGTTAAGTATTGTCCATTGTGAAATCCCCCATGATGAGATAGGTCCGTTAGCCAATAATAGCTTTTCTTATGTTATTTTGGGAGCTGATTTTTTTCCTCTGCAAAGCAATCTGATCACCAACTGCAGCTACATCCTCCTCACTTTCACAGATTAGACTATCATCATGTACAGTAACCAGGGCCGAAAAACTTTTTGTGGGCCCGGCGCCAAACATATTTGTGGGCCCCCCTGGGGAATAATTGTAAAAGGGGCTGGGGGTAAAAGCACAGTGGGGCAGGAGCTAGGGTTGGTCTCTGGAGCAAGGGAGGGGTCAGGGGTAAACTGCAAGTGCAGCAGGGCTGGGGAGGGGGTAAACAGGATCCCCCCCGCCCCTGCCCACATAGAGCGGGTACCTACCTGGTTCTAGACCATTCTCTTTGTCTCTCTCTGAACTGAGCTGCCCCTCCTCCCACAGCAGCAGGACAGGTTCTCTTCCAGCCCTCTGGGGTGGGTGTTGGGAGTGGGAGGAGCGGAGGCTAATGTGGTTACTCCTATAACAGGACATTTAGTTTCCAGTCAGCACTGCTAACCGGACACTCAGGTCCCATTTTCTACTGGAGTTTCCAGTCTAAAACTGGATACCTGACAACAGGGCTGCCAGAAAAGCCTGAGGGCGGGAGTAGGGGCAAGCAATCATTTTTAAAAGTAAGAGGGCTAAGCCTTAAGGGCCGGGCAAGGGAATGGAGAGGAGCTAGTGGGCAGAGCCATGTCTGCTGTACTTCCCAGGTAGGTTGGAGACTGTGGGGATCAGCTGACACAACATCCAGGGCCAGTGCAAGGATATTTTGCACCCTAGGTGAAACTTCCACCTTGTGCCTCCCCTCCCCTCCGGAGCATCGCTTATTATAAATTTTCAAAAATGAACACAGTGGAGTCACATCTTACGCAGGGGTTAGGTTCTAAGGTCAGCGCGTAAGAGGAAAATCACGTATAGTGAAAATTACCATAAACTACAGTACACACAGTATACATAGTATACACGGTCTACACCAGAACAGGGGTCCTCAACCTACGGCATGCGTGCCAAAGGTGGCATGCGAGCTGATTTTTTTTTTTTTAATGGCAGGTTGAGAGTCCTGGCCACCACTGAGCCTGAGTCAGGGCACTGAGTCAGGGCAGGGGGCTGGGGAGGTGTGGGGGGTGCAGGGGTCAGGGAAGGGGGCTGGGAGTGTGTGAGGGGGTGCTGAGGAGGTGTGAGGGGAGTGCAGGGTCAGGGCAGGGGGCTCAGGGTGTGTGAGGGGGTGCAGGGGGCTGGGGGTGTGTAGGGGGGTGCAGGAGTCAGGGCAGGGGCTGGGGGTGTGTGAGGGAGTGCAGGGGACTGGGGAGGTGTGAGGAGGTGCAGGGGGTGGGGGTGTGTAGGGGGTGCAGGAGTCAGGGCAGGGGGCTCGGGGTATGTGAGGGGGTGCAAGGGTTAGGGTGGGCAGGGGGCTGGAGGGTGGGCTGGGGTCGTGGGGTACTCATGCAGGGGCTGAAGGGGGTATGCCCCAATTCCAGCCTCTTCTCCAAGGCCTCACCCCTGCCTCTTCTCCTCCTCCTCCTCCCTGGAGTGGTGTGCTGCAGCTCCCTCCTCCACCCTCCTGCCGGCAAGGCTGATCCAGCTGATCGGCGGCAGGCAGGGAGGGGGGGAGGGAACGTAGCATGCTGGGGAAAGAGGCAGGGGAGAGGCCTC
>NW_020683486.1:0-1011 GCF_002925995.2 Terrapene triunguis
GGGGGCAGGGGGCAGGCAGCTGGTGGGCCTTACAGGGGAGTGGCTGGCTTGCAGCCGGCCAGCCAGTTGTTGAGGTGTCCTGGTGTGGGGAAGGGCTGGGCATGTGAAGGGTGGACGTTGGCTCGCTGGGCATAGGGGGAGTGGGGAACAGAGCGAATTCCCTACCATAGGGATGGGGGGTGCTGCAGGGGGCTCATGAGAGCCAGTGCAGGAGTGGGCTGATACGGCTCAGATTGGCCCCAGGTTTTGAATAAAGATGGGCCCAGAGGAGCATCCCTCGTCAATTGGGGGTTGGGCTGACCTGGGCACAGGACAAAGCCGAGGTGCTCCAATCCGTTACCATGGCGTTCTCTCATCCAGGCCATTCATGGCTTCCGGGAAACAGAGATAGCCCAGTGGAGCGAGGAGAGCCGGGAAATCTTGCAGCGGGTCCGGGATACGGCCTTCCCGCCAGGGATGTCGCAGCTCTCGCTGGTCCACGTCCTCGACCTGGATAAAAGCGGCTACATCAAACCTCACATAGACAGCGTCAAGGTGAAGCTGCGGGGCTCAAATGTGACCTGGTTGGAGGGAGCTGAGGCTGGAGGATTGAAGGGGCTGGGGGTAGAAAACAGAGACTTTGGCTTTATCCGTCAGCCAGAGCACCTTGGGCTTCATCGCTCATCCTAAGCCGCATACGGGCAAGTCAGTGCTGGGAAGCGAAACCTTTGTTCTGTAGGGATCGGGGTGGGTGGCTCAGCGGGCGGGTGGGGGGCACTCTCTTCTCTGAGCTAGTGCCCCGGTGTGGTGCTAGGGGAGGCGGGTGGGTGGCTCGGTAGGGGACGCTCCCCTGATCCATACTGACCCCAGCATGATATCATGGGTTGCTCTTTTGGGTGAAGGATAAAAGCAAAGGCAGGACTGCTTGGCAGTGATGATCCCAGGGTTTTTTTTTCAAACTCCCCTTTGCCCAGGATCCCCCCCGCCCCCCAATAATGCCCAAAGGCTCTTAGCTCAGAGCTGACATCCCAG
>NW_020683487.1:0-1329 GCF_002925995.2 Terrapene triunguis
TGGCCAGGGAGGTTGAAGTGTTCTCCTACAGGTTTTTGTATATTGCCATTCCTGATATCTGACTTGTGTCCATTTATCCTCTTGCGTAGTGACTGTCCAGTTTGGCCAATGTACATAGCAGAGGGGCATTGCTGGCATATGATGGCATATATAACATTGGTGGACGTGCAGGTGAATGAGCCGGTGATGTTGTAGCTGATCTGGTTAGGTCCTGTGATGGTGTTGCTAGTGTAGATATGTGGGCAGAGTTGGCATCGAGGTTTGTTGCATGGGTTGGTTCCTGAGTTAGAGTTGTTATGGTGCGGTGCGTGGTTGCTGGTGAGAATATGCTTAAGGTTGGCAGGTTGTCTGTGGGCGAGGACTGGCCTGCCTCCCAAGGTCTGTGAAAGTGAGGGATCATTGTCCAGGATGGGTTGTAGATCACTGATGATGCATTGGAGAGGTTTAAGCTGAGGACTGTAGGTGATGGCCAGTGGAGTTCTGTTGGTTTCTTTTTTGGGCCTATCTTGTAGCAGGAGGCTTCTGGGTACACGTCTGGCTCTGTTGATTTGTTTCTTTATTTCCTTGTGTGGGTATCGTAGTTTTGAGAATGCTTGGTGAAGATCTTGTAGGTGTTGGTCTCTGTCTGAGGGGTTGGAGCAGATGCGATTGTACCTCAGTGCTTGGCTGTAGACGATGGATCATGTGGTGTGACCGGGGTGGAAGCTGGAGGCATGAAGGTAGGCGTAGCGGTCGGTGGGTTTTTGGTATAGAGTGGTGTTAATGTGGCCATCGCTTATTTGTACGGTGGTGTCTAGGAAGTGGACCTCCCGTGTACATTGGTCCAGGCTGAGATTGATGGTGGGGTGGAAGCTGTTGAAATCATGGTGGAATTCTTCCAGGGTCTCCTTCCCATGGGTCCAGATGATGAAGATGTCATCAATATAGCGTAGGTAGAGAAGGGGCATGAGTGGACGAGAGCTGAGGAAGCGTTGTTCCAGGTCAGCCATAAAAATGTTGGCATATTGTGGGGCCATGCGGGTGCCCATAGCGGTGCCACTTGTCTGGAGATATATGTTGTCACCAAATTTGAAATAATTGTGCGTGAGGATAAAGTCACAGAGCTCAGCAATAAGTTGTGCTGTGTCATCATCAGGGATACTGTTCCTGACAGCTTGTATTCCATCTGTGTGTGGGATGTTTGTGTAGAGAGCCTCTACATCCATGGCAACATATATCTCCAGACCAGTGGCACCGCTATGGGCACCCGCATGGCCCCACAATATGCCAACATTTTTATGACACCATCAGATCAGGATTAAACAAAGACTGTGAATGGCTATCCAACTA
>NW_020683488.1:0-3434 GCF_002925995.2 Terrapene triunguis
CATGCATCCGAAGAAGTGGGTATTCACCCACGAAAGCTCATTCTCCAAAACGTCTCTTAGTCTATAAGGTGCCACAGGACTCTTTGCTGCTATTAAAATGTAGGACGTTCAAAGAAACAGTGAAAAACAAGTGTTGCTTTTGAGGTAACCTTTCATGGGTAAATTGTATGTATGTCAAAAGTAAAGCATTAGTTACCATTTATGGTTTTGGTGTTTGTTTAGGGGTAAAATTTTCAAAAGCACAAAAGTGGCTTAGGAGCCTAATTCAAGTCACTTAGAAGCATCTGAAAATGTTACTTTTTCTCTAAATAAGTGAACTTGATGGGTTAGTGTTCAAGTCATTTCTGCCCAGCTAAGACTAAAAGCTTCTAATTTAAAATTTGACATTTCTCTGTGTGATTTTAGAAGAAGTTCTGTCTAATCTCTGGCAGAAAATGGCACATTTATCCTTTGAAAATGATTGATGATTACTAAAATGTGTCCACTCTACTATGGGGTGACCATATGCCTTTTCCTACATTTGAACCAAAGGAGTAACTTTCTGATTGCTCTTCTTTAAAAATCGAAGTTTTAAAAAATAGTATATAGCTTGAAAGTTTTTTCTGTAGTGTGGGATGTAAGTAGAATGGAAGACAAACTTTGCACAGAATACTCACCTCTCTAACTTATCCTCATTTGAACCTTCTTCTGCCTTGATGCCCATGAAAATGGATAAGGGTTAGGCTGCTGGTGCACTGAAACTACTGCCTATCATGCTGGCTAATACAGTCTCATTGTTTCCTTATTATTCCCCTGTCTGTTTCTATCCATGTGTCTCTCATCTTATTAGAAGGTCCTTAGAAAGGGACCATCTTTTTGTTCTGTGTTTGTACAGCATGTGGACAATGGGGTCCCAGTCCATAAATAGGTTCCTAGTAATGAATAAAATAATCATTAATAAAAGATGTATTACTTTACTCTTCTGCTCTAAAAGTTTCACTCAGGATACATTGTGAAGACTTTATAATGATCCTAGTGACTTTATATCAACTTTTGAGCATATTGAAGATCTATGCAAGAGCTGTTTTTCTTTTTCTTTCAAAATAAAAAATCTATATTAAAGATCCATTCAGTGGAATGGAGTTTGTTCTCAGGGGGTCTGATCCAAAGCCCATAGAAGTCAATATACTTTACCCTTATAGAAAACTGGGTCAGCATTTGCTAACCCTTCTGTTCCAATTCCATAGCTAATGTTATAAAACCTTGTTATCAAATAACAATACTCAATTTTCTAAGCAGTAACAGTATATAATTATATGTATATATTGCCACGCTGTCTGGAGTGGCTCATGAACATAAATGTCAACCTCCAGGCACACTGTCCAAGAAAAGGGCATAAACCTCAAATGGGTTGTGTTCTATAAGAGTTTACCAACCAAGTAACAAGTGTGAAATTCTAAAGCACGATAACAACCTTAAGGTGGAGTCACAGTCCCCTTGGGCATTCCAGTCTATCTTGCCACATAGGCGAGCTTGTCTTTGTGATAGATGGTCCCTTCAACCAAAAATCACAACATTCAGTTTACGACCAGTCACTTACCCCTGATCAATTGTTTTCAGAATTCAAACCAAAGACAACATTTGTAACCAATCCTGTAACAAACTATCTGAAGATTTAACTAGGAAAAAGAAATAAGGGTTATTTACAAGATTAAAGTAGGTAAATATACACAGACAAATGAGATACAGCCTTAGGTTCCAAAAGATTATAGTAGCAACTATAATATGCAAACTTTGTATCCTTAAGGCTAATCCTAGCTAAACTGCCGGGGACCTGTGGCTTATACTTAGAAATCTTCGCCCCTGAGAGTTTAAGCAGCATAAGGAAAACAATTTCTCCTTTACAGGCATTTTTATTCCCTTTCCCCAGGGTTCAAGCTGTGATGAGACACAGGCTTATGCATGTACCCTCTTCAGGAGCGTGGGGGAAGCAATCAACAAAGTCTTCTGTCCACAATGGCTTGTCTGCTGTCCATAGGCCTTCTTTTATTGGGGAGAAGAACTCTTGTGGTAAACTAACATTTCACACTTCGTAATACTTCTCCTCTAACTACAGGGGATGGATAGTCTTAGCAAACATTTTTATAGTTACAGAGCAAACATTTAAATATTACCTTATAACATGGGATACAGCTATTATAAGTCAGATTAATATGTGCAGCATCCTAAAAGCATTCTATAAAGTCTAAACACTACACACATTCTTATATCTCTAATATCTATTTTAACAATATTAACATACATGTAAGCCAGACTGGTTTTCAGCTATGCATTGTCAGTGTTCAGTGAGGCCTGGGGCCTTGGCATGAGCTGACACCTGATCTGCCAGCATCAAATATATAATTTGCTTTTTTCCAACAAAAGCATGAAAGATCCTTATAAGCAAATGATGTGGTCCATGACAAGAATTTTCTAAAATCACAAAAATATAATAATCTTTATAAGAGTTACCAGTAAATTTTACAAGGAATAGCAGTGATGTGATTTTACACATTTCATGTTTATTTTAGACAGTGAGTGAATTTAGGTTAAAATATGCTAGCAAATTATCACAACTGTTACTTTGACTTAATCAAGTAGAATCGCTATTTGTTTTAGTCTAATTGGCAGTTTAGAATTTAATCTTCACACATATTCATTGTGTTCAAATGGAGTTCTAAGTGACAGTTTTGCCAAGCACTTAAGCCTAAATTGTTACAGTAATACTAGGAATATTTATAATTTCTTGTCACACTTCCACTCTTATTGCTGCCAAAAAACCTGATGACTAGGATATTCCATTTTGTTAATTAAGATTGTTTCAGTTGGAAGAGTCTCACTCACAATGACAGTGAAAGAGGTAACCACAGGAATATTATGACAATTGATTGTGCTTTCTTTATTAGTACTGCTCAATGTTGACTGTTAAATCAGTACAAATTATGGGGTGGGAGTGGAGGGGAATCCCTATGAAAACCTAATCTAATGATGAATGAAAGGTTGGCCTTTTCTGTAAGTGATAATTCACTGAGGGCAAAATCTCTATGTGCAGTTTTTGCATTGAAACGAAAGAACCTCCTTAGGCCCCACTTAAATAATGGAAGTTACTTTATCTGGAGATCTGAGGGCTGATCCTGCACAACATTCCCTATGAGTAAAGGCTGCCCATGAAAATCATTAGTTGAAATAAATTGGCTTGAATCTCCACTTCCTTGAACTTTGTGTAGTTATATATAGATATAGATATAATGTGTGTGTGTGTGTGTGTGTGTGTGTGTGTGTGTGTGTGTGGATGTGGTATACCTAGACTTTAGTAAGGCATTGATACGGTCTCGCATGATATTCTTATCGATAAACTAGGCAAATACAATTTAGATGGGGGTACTATAAGGTGGGTGCATAACTGGCTGGATAAC
>NW_020683489.1:0-1876 GCF_002925995.2 Terrapene triunguis
CCCCCCCAAACTCCGCTCCCCACCTGCCCAAGGCTCTGGGAGGGAGTTTGGGTGAGGGAGGAGGTCTGGGGTGCAGGCCCTAGGCTGGGGCAGGGGATTGGGGTGCAGGGTGCAAGCTCTGGGAGGGAGTTTTGGGATGGGATGGGAGGGGTGCAGAGGGATGGGGTGCAGGGGTGAGGGCTGTGGGGGTGTGGCTGCAGATGAGGGGTTTGGAGTGTGGGAGGGGCTCAGGGCGAGAGTAGGAGTGTGGGGGGAGAGGGCTCTGGCTGGGACTGGGGATAAGGTGTTTGGGGTGCTGGAGGGGCTCAGGGCTTGGGCACAGGGTTGAGGGTGCAGTGGGGGGGTGAAAGTTCTGGCTGGGGGTGTGGGCTCTGAGGTGGGGCAGAGCTGGGGATGAGTTTGGGGTACAGGCAGGCTGCTCTGGGACAGGGGCCAGAGAGGAGGACTCCCCCAGCTCTTTCCCTGCCAGCAGCAGCAAGCTCTGGGGTATGAGCCCCCCTTTCCCGCCCCTCCCCCCAGCAGCACACTCACCCCCACCACTGTCACTGCATGTGCTCCGAGGGTCCTCTCAGGTCCTGGAATCTTCCTCGCCTCCCCCATGGTGGGGCACTGCGTGTGCCTCCTCCCCTGCTGTTGCCCCTGACTGTAGGCTCACTGGGGGTGAGGGATGGGGGTGCCTCCTTGCCCAGCATGGGGCAGGAGCAGTGACTGCGGGCAGGGGGGTCCCCTGCAGGGCTGGCTTTAGGAAGTGCAGGGCCCAATTCGAACATTTTCAGTGGGGCCCCGGCAGGGATGACTAAAAAAAGAATGTAAAAAAAGCCTTTCATTACTTAGCAACCGGTTCCCTATAAAAAGTTCTGATTTAAGGGATGTGCCACAGTATGTATTTTTTGTACCAATAGGGTTACCATATGTCCGTATTTCCTCCCGGACGGCGATTTAAGAACCAAAAAGCCCGACATGTCCGGGAAAATACGGATGTATGTTAACCCTACCTAAAGTTCTTTTTTAAAAAGATGGGCCTGAACTAGAAATGAGCTCCGTTTCACATGTGTGGGTCCCCACCACTCCCTGGGGGTGTGCTAGGGTGACCTGAGGTCCCGATTTTATAGGGACAGTCTTGATTTTGGGGCCTTTTTCTTATATAGGATCCTATTACCCCCACCCCCGTCCCGATTTTTCACACTTGCTGTCTGGTCACCCTAGGTGTGCACATGTGTGGGTCCCAGCTGCTCCCTGCCCCCCTCATTGAAGCAGGTGTGCAGGGTTACTGCCCTGGGAACTGCAGGGCACCACTGGACATGAGGCTGACTGGAGGTAGGGTCTGGCTGCAGGCAGGGCAAGGGGTGCGGGGCTGGCTGGAGACAGGGGGGTGTGGGGTGGTCTGGCTGGCTTCAGGAAGGGCCACAGGGGGGTGCGGCAGGGGTTGGCAGGGCTGGAGACAGAGGAGTGCGGGACTGGCTGGAGACGGGCTGGCTGGAGGCAGAGCAGGGGGTGTGGGGCTGGCTGGAGACAGGTGCGGGCAGGGCAGGGGGTGCAGGGCTGGAGACAGGGCAGGGGGTGCGGGGCTGGCTGGAGACAGGGGCTGGCTGCGGGCAGGGCAGGGGATGCAGGGCTGGTGCGGGCAGAGGGTGTGGGTACAGCCCACCCTGTACGGTAAGTGCCCCCTCCTCTCCTCCCTCCCCCACCGGGGTAGCAGCAGCAGCCCGGGGGCTCGGAGGCTATTTAAAGGGCCTGGGGCTCCCCTGCTTCCACCGCCCCAGCCCTCCCAATGGCCGCGGGAGCCCTGGGGAAGCGGCGGGGCTCCAGCGGCTATTTAAAGGGCCGGGGTGGTAGAAGCAACGGGAGCCCCAGACTTTTTAAATAGCCCCCAGAG
>NW_020683490.1:0-1190 GCF_002925995.2 Terrapene triunguis
CTGGTCTACACTACGAGTTTAGGTCGACTTTAGCAGCGTTAAATCGAATTAAGCCTGGACACATCCACACGACGAAGCCCTTTTTTTCGACTTAAAGGGCCCTTTAAACTGGTTTCTTTACTCCACCTCCGACGAGGGTATTAGCGCTAAAATCGGCCTTTGTGGGTCGGAATTGGGGTAGTGTGGACGGAATTCGACGTTATTGGCCTCCGGGAGCTATCCCACAGTGCTTCATTGTGACCGCTCTGGACAGCACTCTCAACTCAGATGCACTGACAAGGTAGACAGGAAAAGCCCCGCGAAGGTTTGAATTTCATTTCCTGTTTGCCCAGCGTGGAGAGCACAGGTGACCACGCAGAGCTCATCAGCACAGGTAACCATGATGGAGTCCCAGGATCGCAAAAGAGCTCCATCATGGACCGAACGGGAGATACAGGATCTGCTCGCGATATGGGGAGATGAATCAGTGCTAGCTGAACTCCATAGCACTAAACGAAATGGCAAAATATTAGAAAAAGTCTCAAAGGCCATGAAGGACAGAGGCCATAACAGGGACGCACAGCAGTGCCGCATGAAAATTAAGGAGCTAAGGCAAGCCTACCACAAAGCCAGAGAGGCAAACGGAAGGTCCAGGGCAGAGCCGCAAACATGCCGCTTCTACGCGGAGCTGCATGCGATGCTAGGGGGTGCAGCCACCACTACCCCAACCGTGTACTTTGACTCCATCAATGGAGAAACACGCAACACGGAAGCGGGTTCGGGGTACGAGGAAGATGATGATGAAGACAATGAAGATAGCTCACAGCAAGTAAGCGGAGAAACCGGTTTCCCCAACAGCCAGGATATGTTTATCACCCTGGACCTGGAACCAGTAACCCCCGAACTCACCCAAGGCGTGCTCCCAGACCCTGAGGGCACACAAGGGACCTCTGGTGAGTGTACCTTTGTAAATATTACACATGGTTTAAAAGCAAGCGTGTTTAATGATGAATGATTACTTTGCCCTGGCAATCGCAGCCAGTACAGCTACTGGAAAAGTCTGTTAACGTGTATGGGGATGGAGCGGAAATCCTCCAGGGACATCTCCAGAAAGCTCTCCTTCATGTACTCCCAAAGCCTTTGCAAAAGGTTTCTGGGGAGGGCTGCCTTATCCCGTCCGCCATGGTAGGACACTTTACCACGCCAGGCCA
>NW_020683491.1:0-3726 GCF_002925995.2 Terrapene triunguis
GTGTGGACTCACAAAGTCGAATTACTGTCCTTAGTGTGGACACAAACGTTCGACTTTGCAATATCGATTCCACATATTCGATTTAAGTGAAATCAAACTATTCTCGTAGTGTAGACATACCCTTATTTCTTTAAGATTTCAGCTTATTACAATAAAAGAGGATACTTTCAAATTTTGACACTAGCTCTGTTGTCAGGTTATTCCCAAATCCTTATGAAATAGGTAGGGATATCAATTTGAGTGTGGGTGTTTTTTTTTTAATTTATAATTTCAGTTAACTTATTATTTTCCTTGCATTGCTTGTGGGATGCTCAAGTACAGTGATATTTGCAGAGAAATCTTAGTGAGGGGCAGTAATCTCATTCAGCAAAAAATCATCTCTCTGAAATTCTGTTTATTCCACAGCTGGCTAGAAAATTTAAAAATTTCAGCTGAAATGGGCAGGGAAAAGTCAAGCCAAAATTGTTGAGAAATTTCCCCCCAAAATTTTGCCCAGCTCTATGTTATTCCTTTGTTTCTCTATGTAATCCGATAGCTGAAGAGCATCCATTTTTAACCCACTTCCCAAAAACAATGCTCAGAGATTTTTTTTGGTGCGGGGGAGAGATGTACATTGCAATGTACCAAACCTTTGTACTTATTTCCTGCCTTGGAAATTACCAATCTGCATATTAGCTTCTGAATGTTGTGTGTACATTTTGGAATTGTTTGGCAGGATCAACTGACAAGCTAACGCACATGCCTGTCCCCACTGTAACTAAATTGTGTTAAGCTAAGCTGCTTTCAAAAAGAATCACTTTCTAGTTATTTGTCCCCCTGGCCAACATTTTTTTTTAAATATGGTTCTTTAGCACATAAAGTTAAATATAAAGTTATAAAGTTGTATAATATGTACTCTTTGATGTGTTAGCCGCTTTTCAGCATAGACACTATGCTTTCATTAAAAATTGAATATGGACAAGAGTCTGGTTTTGTATTCACTACATTGGAGACCATGTGAAAATGGAGCATATGTATTCGTGTTATTGTAACATCCGCACATGAGTAAGAGAGATCAAAGGATAAATGAAGAGGGTTGGTCTACTGTAAAAGTCTGAAAGTGAAAATGATTTAATACTGAAGAACTTGGTGATATTTAATTATAAGGGTAGAGTACCCTCAAAATCAATAGGCATGAAACAAATTTACAATAAAATTTAAAGTAATAATAAAACCTATAAGAAGTTAAATTGTTATGATTTATTAGATTATTTTACCCAAATGGCTTCCTATCTTTTCAATGTGGCATCAAAAAGTATGGAGGGATGGATAGATGAGTCATAACATCCATTATTAACAATGGTCACCAATATCACAGGATCATTATGCAACATAATAGGAAATAATTCTAGACCCAGAAAAGACCAATACTATCCAATATCCTCACATAATCAGATAGTGTCTGCATAGCAATACCTACTTGTACCCTACTGTGAACACAATATCATTTATGTTATATATCATTCCTCATAAGAAGTATCACAAAATGCTTCTTAGAAAGGAGTGAGAGAGATAAGGCTTTGAAGAGATGAGAAGTGTGGCTCTTCTGTATTCAGAAAAGGATAAGTAGCATGTAAAGATATAGTGAAAGAAAAGAAGAGAAGGCCAGAACTTGAAAGAATGAATGTTAGAATGAATAGCAACTGATTAAAGTGTGCAAAAGTGTGTCTATATTCTTCTGAAGTTTCCCTTTTGAGAGTATGAGTGAGAAACATTCAGTACAAGACTGGTGACACAACTATTCTGAACTATCATAATTGTCTCATTTGTTTTTTTCTGATGTACTGGCATCTCACGCAGTACTCCAGTCATTATGCATTGAATACAGCAAAAAGTTATCGTTACTTGTGTATTTCTACATCACCTCGAGTGTCTATATCTAGAGTTCTATTGAGACTAAGGTTATATCACGCTCACAATATAAACAGAATTCTGTGCTAGTGTAACCCACACACCTTCTGAGTGTGGTGTTCTGTCCATCTAGTGGCACTGAGACCCCCTTAAAGAGAGAGATAAAATGAGTCTGTTCTACAGCCTTCACTAACAGCCAGTTGGCTTTTAGCTCATGCGGTAGAGGCTCGTGCACTAAGCTCCAGAGTTCCCACGTTCAATCCTACCTGCTGACGACTGGGGTCTGTCGGTGTTATACTAGCATCATAACAGAACTCTGGATAGCATCAATGGCATATATGCAATATATATTCTTTTGTATATATACCCTCCAAACCGTGAAACTAAATGCTTCTCTTTTTAGGATTAATGGCGGTTGGATATTTAGTTGATTTAAGCTATAAAAGTAGGTGGATGGCAAGATAAGTAGATAGCAGTTTGACTTTAACAGTTCTACTTAAGGTAACATGAAGCATAACACTGTGGAATTGTGCATGTTAAGGTCCTGATCCAGTGAAGCAGTTAAGCACATACTTCAATTTAAGTATGTGAGTAGTCCCATGGACTTCAGCGCTAAACACATGCTTAAGTCCTTTAATGGATCAGGAGCTAAAAAAGTGGTACTAATTTGTTGACCCATGGCTGAATTGAATGACAGTATCCCATAGCCAGTTTGCACGGAGGGAAACTAGTTTTTGATTATGACTATCTGAATTCTCATTACTACCAGTGCTACCTCCCATCGTTCCCATGCTGGTTGTTTAAAGTTATTCTCAGCAGTACTGATCTGCTTCTACTTAAGATGTCTCATTTGTGGAGTTTCTTCTGGACAACAGACATGTGCAAGATCTCTTTTGTTTGCCTTTGTTTAACATGAAAGTGTGCCAATACCTAAGTGACCAATTTGTGTTAAATGCCTTTAGCTGGTTGCATACCCAACTTAGAACAATTTAACAATTTGTGCCATGAGCTCTATATTCTTGACTCCTGTGTACTTGATTATGCCTCTTAGTGCTATTTCTCTTTCATGAAGAAGGAATAATTTGGTTGATTGTAGAAAATTGCTGTGTCACTTAGGCTGCTATCACTCATGCTAGTCTGTTGTCACGAATCTGTAATTTAGTCTCAGTGGGGTTCACAGCGTATGGCGGGGCACAACACCAGCCAAAGAGATTGGGATGCTGGGGGTGTGGGAAGTGTATGTAGTCAATAGACCCCCTATAAAGCCTGGTTGGGAGGACAGGATCTCAGCTAGAGTGATGGTCAGCACTAAAGTTACACTCTTATTGGTAAGCAGGGGGAGAGGGGAGGGGTGCCATTGCTAATCTACCAAACACATTGGCAACATGTCTGCTGACTGGTTACAAGTTATGTCATCTTGTTTTTATTTGAGCCTTAGAAGTAACAGTGTTATCCAGTTTCACTTCTAGAATGAAGAACTTTTCATTAGTAACTTCCATCCTGTTTCACTTCAGCTTCTTTTTCATTTCTGGAGTTGGATTATATATATAGATTGCACAAATGCTTGTGAGGATGTGGGAAATGTACATATAACTTAGTGTTGCCACCTCATAATTTTTATCATGAATTCATGATATTTGATGTTTTACTTAAAGCCTCGGTCCTGATTAATTGAAAATCACAGTTTCTTCTTCTTCTTTTTTAAGAAAAATAAGGGTATGTCTACACTACGAGAGTAGTTCGATTTCACTTAAATCGAATATGTGGAATCGATATTGCAAAGTCGAATGTTTGTGTCCACACTAAGGACAGTAATTCGACTTTGTGAGTCCACAC
>NW_020683492.1:0-6139 GCF_002925995.2 Terrapene triunguis
ACTTGCTGTACCCAAAGAAAAAGTGAGAACTCAGTTTTTCTCCGACAATTTGGGGGCTCGTCCGGGATGGCAACGCCCGCAGAGGCACCGGCAGTTGCTACGGATCGTTCCCCTTCGAACCCCATGGCGCCACAATAGAGGTAGGAGACCTTTTGAAATCTCTATTGGGGTGTCGGAGGAGGACTGTCCGTGGGGCCGTCTGTCCCTGTTGGGCTTACGCCATCTGAACTTATTGACTGTGCAGCAAGGTCAGATGCTGAGCGGCGTAGGGGAATTGTTTGCCGCCCCCTGTATGCATATGCGAGGTGCATAGGTTTGCACCTGTGTTGAGGGGTTGTTACTGCCTCAGCAGGAGGGGTTTTTACCGCCTCATAGTCCGGACAGAGGGGTTGTGTACCGCCTCAAGAGGGGTTTTTACCGCCTCAAGTGATGCATCGAGGTACTTGGGAATAGTACCTGAGGTACTTGGGATAGTACCTGGAGCAAGATCTTGCTGTGTCTGTGTGTCTGTCTGTGGTGCTGTGTCTGTGTGTGCACCAGTGTGAATTGAGTGTTACCGGAAGACGCCCAGAGTACTCTGCGAAGTCTTTTGGCTCGTGACCAGAACTACTCTAACGCAAGCCCGGTAACTAGAGGATCTTTTAGGAGATCCGACCCACGGTACGCTAACTCGGCCTGGCATCGTCCGGCGAGGAGGCTGCCTGGGTCTAGGAGTGTGTGAACCCATCTTCCCTCCCCTTTTTCCACTCCGTGTGAGCCACTGACAGTCTGACCATCTCACTGGATGCAACAGAGTATGCGGCGCCGTCTCTCTGAGATTAGCCGACGCTCTTTGCTGAAGGGAGGTGTAGGAGGTCATGGTTACCCTCGTTAGTCTCTCCTGTGTGAATACCCTGTAGGGAGAGATCCTTAGTTTATGTGCCGCTAGCGCGGACAGGGCATCCTCCTCCCTGTGTGTGTGATTGGAAAATGGGTGGGGGACAGTCTAAGCATTCCCTTTCACCCCCTAAGGGTACCCCAGTTTATTTCATGTACGTACATTATGGTCCAACAACCTGCAGGTTTTTAAAGAATTGGAATCATTACACGCGTGAAAAATTCATCTAAACAATGCCCACTAGAAGGTACCTTCAATCTAGATAAGATCATACATCTCAGAGGAGCTTTTAATCACCAAAAAGCCTCTGACACACAATGGGAGCAATTTGTCTATTGAGGAAAGGAACGGGTTAATTTGAAATTCAGCTTGGTCCAGAGATAAAGAGAAAGTTAATCTGCGTTCAAGGTCAAGAATCAATGCAGACCAGGCTAAGTACAAAGAAAACTGCTTTCGGCCCCGGCTGGCTGTGAAAAAATATAGACATAGTCAAACCAAAGGCAATACAAGTTACAGTGCTGAGATTACATTTGCAAAGCTTAACTGTCCAGTGAGATCCAACAGTCTGCCTTTGCGACCCTGGAGCCGGCGTGGTTTGGGGATGCTGAAGAAGCCACAGGCAGCCGGCCTGGACTGGAATCACTGAAAAGACGCCCCAGGAGACCTCAGGGTGTAAAAGAACTGCCCTCCCAAGAGAGGAAGCAAGTTGGAGATTGCACAGCGCCTTCTCTCAACGTTATACACAGACGTGGCCAGTCTGGACGTACGTGTGTGAGTATGAAAGTGTGCCCACTCTCAGCCGCAGTAAGTCTGAGAGCCGGAGAGGGATTTAGCATTCCTCTCTCCACCCCGGTTGACCGGGAAGGGTGTCAGGTGGATCTACCCCAGTCGTAGCAGGACTGGGCAATAGAGAAGTTGGAGAAAAGGGAAGAGTTGTGTACTTGATAACTAGAATTGAACAATTAAGAGCATAGATCATGAACCAGGCAGCAACTCAAACCTATGCCCAGGGCAAGTTGCAAGCCTTGAGACAGGACTTCCAGGCAGAAAAGGAAGCACTGGCTAAGCAAGTACCGGTCCTTCAGGGAGTTGTCAGAATTTAACCATTTGTGTTTGCATATGCTGTAAGAGCAGTGTGTTTGCCACAAGAGAAAATTGAATAGTTAAACGCCAATGGGCCATGCGTTTTGCCCAAGTGGCAAGCCTCACGAGGGAGGACTCGGGTAGCCTTGTGAGTAAGAATGTTTAAGAGAAGAGACCAGGAAGGGTGGGGGCTAGTTGAGAAGCCCACCCTCCTATCTAAATTGGTAGTGAAAAAGCCGGTGCCCATGGAAGGGACGGTTCAGCGAGAAAAGCAGGATCGGGCCCAAGCGGGCAGGCAACAGATAGAGAGATTGGAAAACAGGTTGGAAATTTTGAGGGCATAGTGGAAGGAAAAGAGTAATTAATTATAAGCATGGGGATTTCAAATCCCCAGGACAATAATTGGAATGGTAAAATCTGAGTTGATTGGGTGTTGTTTTGGGAGACAAGCAAGTGATTTAAGAAAAGAGAGTGAGAAGTTAACTCTGTAGTTGCTAGAGGGAATCAAGCAGTGAAACTTGGTAGGAATGTCTGTAAGTAATTCAGGCAAGAGGTTATTTAAGTGGAATTATTCGACTATGAATACGTTAGTCTAATTTGCTGAAGAACACTCCTGCTGTGTACAATCTGTGTTTTATAAGTTTGAGATGAATTGGTATTGTTTTAAAGTTGCAAAACTGAGAATACTTTTGCCAGACACAGGAAACTAGTGTTGTTTAAGGTATTTAGCATTTAATCCTTAAGGTGACTTAATGCTTTACAAGATTTAAAATGTTTCAACTAAAGACCAAAGGTTGTGGCTGCAGCAGGGTAGTCAAAGCCAGGAGAATAAAAGATTTGAATTTGTTTTTGGGTAACAAAATAGCAGATAAAAGATCTGGTAAAGAGAGAAAAGGACAGTGCCCCTGGCTCTGTGTGGTCAAGCTGTCACTTTACTAGGGGTGCATAGAGATTTTGTAAGCACAAAAGAAACAGTTACACCTTGTGTAGAAATTGATGTGGCTAGTGTTGTGGAAATTGAATTGTGGATAGGATGTGCATTTTCCCCAGAACATGTGCAGTGTATATTGTAGCAGAGGTAAAAGAAATGCAAACCTACCAATATAGGTTGTGTTGTCTTTTTCAGATCACTGTGTGTTTGAAAGCAGAAGTTAGAAGTAAAAGGCAATCGAAAGTCTGGGAAAGTTAATTGTGTCCCTTTTAAAGTAAGAATCTTTAAGCTGTGGATAGCTTTGGATCTGGAAGCAAGCCAGAAAGCATCAGTATTAATGCAATTTTCTAACTAATAAGGTAGAAGCCACTGAAACCTGGGCTGCCTATGAAACAAATACAAGGAAATATGGGGTAATTCCTCTGTGTTGCCTGAAATCAACAAGAGTATGTGTATATAAAGGAAATATATTAAGCAATGACTGACTACCCAGAAGGGGTAGACCTCTGTTCTTTTGTCTTTCAGATCATCAGAGAAAACGGATGCCAGCTGAACAGCATTCAATGTACCATGCATTTACTGGTACAATAGGAATTATTTTTGTGTTCTTTGTTCTGTCTTGTGGTGTTTGTCTTGTGGCCAGAATTGTTGGGTTTAATATTTTCATAAGACAATCTAGTTCAAAATTAAATAGAAGGGTTAAATCAAAAAGCAGATACTTGTTTTGTTCAACTTGGAATACAAAGTGTTTGGATAAATCAGGAAAATGTGATATACTAAAGTCTAATACAGTTGCTTAAGTAAGAAAAAGAAACTTCATTGGCCAGATTTTTTAATTGAAAAATTGTTGTTAAAATTTCCATACCAACAGTCTTTGGAAGCAAGGACATGGAAGGTTAACCCACTCCCCATATTGCCCATGGGATCCCTCTGGCTACCTCAGATTTCTAGCCAGAGGGCTGGGGAGGGGGGGAAAGCGATTAGACACCTGAGGTTGTACCGAGTGAACTCCTCAAAAGTGGGTGTGCTTGTCCTGGTTTGTTGCTCCAAAGCTCTGTAATAAAGTTATTTTTACTGGAAGAGTGTACATGGCATACATTGAATAATAAGACTAGTGTACTGTAATGTGTATGTGTTCATTGTTGGGAAAAAGTGTATAAGTGAAGAGTGAAAGTTTCCTTTGTAGGTTAAAAGAAGCCGAGAAAGGGAGAAGAGGAAAAAGCACGGAATGAGTTAATTGAGGAAAAAATAGCTAGCAAGCTCAGTTCAAAGATAAGACCTGGCTGACAGCCACAAAAAAGGGGGGCCTGAATGTGCCCAAGCAACTGAGATCTGCAAAACACGGCCAGGCACTAATGAAATGTGTTAGGTTTCTTTTCTCACAGATAAAAGAAGTGCTCCCCAAAGACCCTAGCAGCCCTGCCATTCATTGAAACAAGGAGACTGAGTCTACATAAAAGTCCATCAACGAAAGACTGCTTTTGGCTCCACACTGGAAAGGCCCTTTCCAAGTCCTGTTAATCACCAATACCGCTGTAAAGTGCCAAGGACTGACTGCCTGGACCCATGCTTCTCACTGTAAAAAGACCCCTTCACCTCGGGAGGGCTCTCCAACTGATAAGCCTATTTCTCCTGCTAGCTCTGCTGTGCCGTCCGGACAGCAGAGAAAAAAAGAAAAAGACAAGGTGAAGTGCTAGTAACCTCTCCCTTGTCCACTGACAGACCTACTGTGCCTTTGGATTTTCCTAGAAGAAGCAAAACCATTACAGGGTGATGTGCTAGTAACCTCTCCCCTGTATGATGCTAAACCACACTGTTTCAGGAAAAGAGAAGAAGGAACACTTGCTTCATTGAAATCACAAAGTCCAGGGATTCCTGACTACAAGAGACATTAAGAACTGACCCTGGTGAAGAAACAAAGAATTATACCCTGACAGGAAGAAACTTGTGGGACCCATGCTTGGGAACGTGGTATTGATTGGATTTTGGGGTTTATTCTACAGGCTGCGCCCTGTGTTTTGGATAAGTCCTTCAGCATGTATTGCCCTCCCTAATTGGATTTTAAATGATAAGTACCAAAGGCAGCTTGTTGCCATTGCCCCTGCCATCTCCTCCATTACACTATTACCCCTGTAATACATCCAAATACAGACAATGCCACATATTTGATAAAACCAATGGCCAAGGCCTTCACACTTTAGTGATTTATTTAAATATTGTTTGAAAATATATATATATATATTTTTAAGGTTCAGGATATCCCATATAAGCGAACAATTGAATGGAAAAGAATGGATCAGTGGAGATAAAAGTATATGATATCACTACCAGCGAACCCCAAGAATTAATAATTGCAATTGATGGGTTCTATAGTGAATGTTCCTGGAATTTGCACTGTGTTAAATGAGAGAGGCCCTTATTGTTATTTGGTCACCCAATTAGTGAACAATTAAACGAATACCCAGAGTTTGTTTTGCCACTGGAAATTTTACCTGCATAGAAATTATTCCAGAGACTAATAATGTGACCTGTACCTTATTGCAATTAATATCAATGACCCAGAAGTTGCTGACAGAGATGGTATTGAATATCACTGAGACTGGGAAGGCATTGCAGTGGGATCTAGCATGTTCAGAGATTCAGGATTTCCTGAATGACCAGCTGATGGCCATTCGGAATAATCTAGAACATCAGGCTTGGCCCACTGCCCTTACAGAGACATCAGGGGTACCATCTGATCTGTGGCCATGGAGACATACTTGGAAACTTTCTGGGTGGAAGTGCGGACGTTCTCAATGCTCCTTCCAAGCATATGGACCGGTAAAGGGGGGTGTGGGCTCCCACATACTGAATCCTGCCGGGTCCATGGGGAGGATGCATGTGGGATTGGGTAATTCACCAAGACATCTGGGAAATTAGACCTCCTGGTATGCCCAATCGATTTTTAGTCAGTGCTCCTGGGATTACACCTGACATTTGGATGAGGTTAGGTAGTCTATGGACATTTTGGCCATTAGAACCCCCACAGCTTCAGTGTATCCGTAAACTGAAGCCAGGAGAAGTTGTCACTGTTTATAACTATGTTTGCTGGGAGGGTACGGGACAAGGAACTACCCTGACAGGACACTTACTTTTTCAAGCTAATGATAGCTGTATGTTAATGACACCACATTACAAGACATGCATTTTAATCTCATTACTACTGCAGGCAATCATATTATTTACTGGCCTGCAGATAGAGTTTTCCA
>NW_020683493.1:0-1319 GCF_002925995.2 Terrapene triunguis
TGCGGTCCATGGGGGGTGCCCCTTTCAGTGCAACAGCCCTTCTCGGGGGTCCACTCTCTCCCGGGGTTGGGCCCCTCCACCTCCTGGAGCCGCACCTCTCTGAGCCTTAGCACGTCTGTCTCTGCCGTGGGCCCCCTCAGGGAGTCCACTCGCTCCGGACCCCCTGGACCTCCACCCCTGAAGGGGACGATGCCTCCGCCCCCCCCGCGCCCTGATCTCTAGCCCAGAGCGACTCTCAGCCGGCGTAACACAGGAGGTTTATTGAGCATTGAACCCAGCACAGGAAACTCTCCGGCCTCAGGCCTGGCCTCCCTCAGCTCAGCACATCCCAGTACCCCCTGCACCCAGGTGGGCTCTGCCTGCTCCCCATCTCCAGCCCAGAGCCCCCCTGCTTCCCAGCTCGGCATCTGATACCCCCGGCCCCCAGCCCCGCCTCTGTCCATTGTCTTCTCTCCAGGGAAACAGGGTCGCCTGGGCCTCCTCTCCCCTCTTCCGTCCTCTGGCCCCTCTGGCTGGAACCGGCTGGTCCGGTCACCGGGGTCCTGTCCCTGCAGCCCATTGTCCCCCCACTGGCCAGAACCGGCTGCAACTCCTGAGCTGGGTCACCAGGTCACTGGTCGCTGGGGTCTCCATTCTCCAGGTCATTGGCTGGGGTCCCACGTTCCCTCTCCGGGTCCTGTGTACCCACAAACTCCCTCTCCCCTCACCTCGTTAAACCAGCAACACCCAGGGACACTGAGTCCCACCCCCTCGGCATGCAAACCCTAGGAAACCCAAGAAAATCACCCATAGGAAACAAGGAAAACCAGAAACTCCCCCACTTGATCACACCTCCCCACAGCCCCCATCAACAGCCGCACGCAGGGCTTCCTGGCCCTCTTCTCAGGTTCCCCTCTGCAGCCCCCCTGTCACCCCACAGCCTCCCCGCAGCCCCCCCCATGGCCCCCATCAACACTGCCCCAGGGCCTCCTGGCCCTCTTCCACGGCCCTGGGGGGCACATGCTCTACCCCCGTGAATCAGAGCCTCTCCCCTCCCCCAGCGAGGTAGGGTGGCCCCCCCAGGGAGGTTGGGTCCCCTGGGGGCGTCGGGGTGTGTCCCTGCCAGGACTCCCCAGCTCGTGTCTGCGCCCCCAGGCGACACCGGGGAGATCAAGGCCGAGGTGCGGGAGCAGATCAACGCCAAGGTGGCCGAGTGGCGTGAGGAGGGAAAAGCCGAGGTCATCCCGGGGGTGAGTGCGGGTGTGGGGGGGCACTGGACGGGTGATCTCGGGGGTGAGCGTGTGGGGGGGCGCTGGCTGGGTGATCTCGGGGGGGGGGGG
>NW_020683494.1:0-5734 GCF_002925995.2 Terrapene triunguis
ATTCCTATTGCACTTTAACAAGGGTAATAATTAGAGCTGTGTGAATAATTGATTTTTCAGTTCATTGGCAATTCTGGAAAGAAAATTGTTTCAAGTCAATTTGAAAACAAAATTTTGTATGTGTTCAATCAAAAAGTCCAAAGAAATTTCATTTCAGGTTGAATCATAGAATATCAGGGTGGGAAGGGACCTCAGGAGGTCATCTAGTCCAACCCCCTGCTCAAAGCAGGACCAATCCCCAACTAAATCATTCAGTCCAAAACCTTTTTGTTTTGATTTAGAGCATTTTTAAAGTTTTTTTTTTTTAAATAACTTTTCACTTTGAAATCTCCTTCAATTTTATTTGGAATTGAAGAAAAAATGTATTTATTTATTTGAAAATGGCAAAACAAAACATTTTGACTTTTGGGGATTTTTTTTTCCCACGAACAATTCTGTGAAACCAACACGATTTTGTGAGATGTAGGTGTTGCCGAATCTGCATTTGTGTGCGAAAAAAGTTTGAAACAAAAAATTTTATTCAGCTCTAGTAGTAGTAATACTAGTAATTAGCCATATTAGTAAGTAATTTGCCTTTCCATAGCTGCTTCTCCCCAGCGATTTCAAAGCAGTATGCAGACATTGATGCATTAAACTTCACAACACACCCTTCTGAGGTAAGAAACTATTTGTATTTTAGGGATGAGGAAACTAAAGCACACAGGAATTGAATGATATTCTCGATGCACACAAGAGCTAAGTGGTATTCTCAAGGTCACCCAGCAAGTCTGAGGAATAAAACCCGAACAAGCTACCACATTCCACTGTAGCTTCATTTCTGTAGTAGTTAAGATGTCAGTGTAGCTCGCTGCATGTATATAAAGAGAGTGAAATCAATCTTATTTATTCAGTTCATCTATCTATATCAGAACCTGTGTTTACTATACTTTTTGGATAGTTTGTGAGGGGAAAGTACTGTATATGCATTTTAGATATTGTTATAATACTGTCTCTGTGTAGAAAACACCCTAAACAACAAGTAATTACACAGTAAGGACTGAGGCTAATTTCTGAGTTAGGGCTTTTATGTATTTGTAATGCTAACATGCAGAGCTGTTGTTTAGAATGTGTAAAGCATTTTAGTGGATTATGGATAACTGGTGTAACCGTGAATGCAGGTCTGTTCTTCTTAGGTGTTCACATATTCTAATCTGCTTGCAAACACTTGCCATTTTATTATCTCTCATTCATAGACTGAGCACTTTAGTTCCTTCCCCTCGGTGCTGATCAGCGGCATTCCTAGGCTTTTTAAAAAAAAAAAAAAAAAAAAATCTGGGGTAGTCCTTGGTGGTACTAAGGATTGCACAGTGCTGACTCTGAGAGGTGTATCCTAGATTGGTTTAATCTCCCAGGACAATAGTCTAGGCTATTTCCTAGGTTTCCATAGGGACAGGGACAATGCCTTCTTCACTGGAGTTCATCATCTGCCTGAATGATAATGGTACAGAGGAACTGAGTAAGTCAAGATTGTTTCTATGGTAACTGAAGCTAGCCTAAATTCAGGCTATGCATTTTTCTTTTTCATATTTATTTCTGACAAACCCAGGTAATGTTTGCAAGGATTCCTTTTTGGATTGAAGACTGTGCTTATGCCTAGAATGCTGAGGGAGAGGAAGTTGCTTCAGCATAAATAAATGTGTTTCTTAGGGTACGTCTACACTACGAGATTAATCCGAATTTAGATAATTCGAATTTGGGAAACAGATTGTATAAATTCGATTGTGCGCGGCCACACTAAGCACATTAATTCGGTTTTTACCCACATTAATTCGGTGGTGTGCGTCCATGTACCAGGGCTACCGTCGATTTCTGGAGCGTTGCACTGTGGGTAGCTATCCCATAGTTCCCGCAGTCTCCCCTGCCCATTGGAATTCTGGGTTGAGATCCCAGTGCCTGATGGGACCAAAACATTGTCGCTGGTGGTTCTGGGTACAGCCTCACCCCTCCCTCCCTCCCTGCATGAAAGCAACGGACGGCAGACAACCATTTCGCGCCTTTTTTCCTGGGTGAACACTGCAGACTCCATACCACAGCAAGCATGGAGCCCGCTCAGCTCCAGACAGCAGTCATGAACATTGTAAACACCTCGCGCGTTCTCGTGGAGTTAATGCTGAGCCAGGACCAGAAAAACGAGGCGAGGAGGCAGCGGTGGCGGGAGCGCAGCGACCAGCGTGATGAGGACATGGACATGGACACGGACACAGAATTCTCTCAAACCACGGGCCCCGGTGCTTTGGAGATCATGTTGTTAATGGGGCAGATTCTAGCCATGGAACGCCGATTCTGGGCAAGGGAAACAAGCACAGACTGGTGGGACCGCATAGTGTTGCAGGTCTGGGACGATTCCCAGTGGCTGCGGAACTTTCGCATGCGTAAAGGCACTTTCATGGAACTTTGTGACTTGCTGTCCCCTGCCCTGAAACGCCAGAATACCAAGATGAGAGCAGCCCTCACAGTTGAGAAGCGAGTGGCGATAGCCCTGTGGAAGCTTGCAACGCCAGACAGCTACCGGTCAGTCGGGAATCAATTTGGAGTGGGCAAATCTACTGTGGGGGCTGCTGTGATGCAAGTAGCCAAAGCAATCATTGAGGTGCTGCTACGAAAGGTAGTGACTCTGGGAAATGTGCAGGTCATAGTGGATGGCTTTGCTGCAATGGGATTCCCTAACTGTGGTGGGGCGATAGATGGAACCCATATCCCTATCTTGGCACCGGAGCACCAGGGCAGCCAGTACATAAACCGCAAGGGGTACTTTTCAATGGTGCTGCAAGCACTGGTGGATCACAAGGGACGTTTCACCAACATCAACGCGGGCTGGCCGGGAAGGGTTCATGATGCTCGCGTCTTCAGGAACACTACTCTGTTTAAAGGGCTGCAGCAAGGGACTTACTTCCCGGACCAGAAAATAACCGTTGGGGATGTTGAAATGCCAATAGTTATTCTTGGGGACCCAGCCTACCCCTTAATGCCATGGCTCATGAAGCCATACACAGGCAGCCTGGACAGGAGTCAGGAGCTGTTTAACTACAGGCTGAGCAAGTGCAGAATGGTGGTAGAATGTGCATTTGGCCGTTTAAAAGGTCGCTGGCGATCGCTACTGACTCGCTCTGACCTCAGCCAAAGGAATCTCCCCATTGTTATTTCTGCTTGCTGTGTGCTCCACAATCTCTGTGAAAGTAAGGGGGAGACCTTTATGGCAGGGTGGGAGGCTGAGGCAAATCGCCTGGCTGCTGATTACGCGCAGCCAGACACCAGGGCGATTAGAAGAGCACACCAGGAAGCAGTGTGCATCAGAGAAGCTTTAAAAACCAATTTCATGACTGGCCAAGCTACAGTGTGAAATTTCTGTTTGTTTCTCCTTCATGAAAACCCGCCCCCTTTATTGACTCATTCTCTGTAAGTAACCCACCCTCCCCCTTCCCCCAGCTTGCTTTCAAACCAAATAAAGTCACTATCGTTTAAAAATCATTTATTCTTTATTCATAGATTATAAAAAGAGGGAGGGAACCTGGGTGGGGTTTGGGAGGAGGGAAGGAAAAGGCCACTAAAAAAAGGTTAAAAAAATGACAGCCTTTTGCTTGGGCTGTCCACTGGGGTGGAATGGGAAGGTGTACAGAGCCTCCCCCCCCCCCGTGTTCTTACACGTCTGGGTGAGGAGGCTATGGAACATGGGGAGGGGGGTTATACAGGTGTAACCCTTCTTCCCATCTAAGTTGGCAGCAACAAGGGCCGGGTTCTGTATCTAGGGGTTCCGTTTCAATAACACAATGCAAAACCGGCTTGAGCCCCCACCCAGTGACCTGGGACAATTACATACCACCCCCCTGGGTACCTCTAAGAGGCAATACTTCCCCTCTCGCAAGCACGGAGTCTGAGTGTAGCAGAAAATGTTTAATGACATGAGGTAAACGACATCAGCATAAAATTGGAAAAACACCACAAACAGGATTCATAACACAAACCATGAGCAAAACCCACCCCAGCAAATTGGGCTGTGTCCTTTCCCTTTGGTTCTTGAATCCAGCAACCCAAAAATCACCCAGAGTCCCCAAAGTCCAACATCCCCAAAGTCTCTGGGGTCCAGCAACCACCCAAAGTCCCAAAAGTTCAACAACCCCCCAAAGTCTCTGCCCCTGGTCAGTGCAGCCCCAGAGTAAAAGGGGGGGGCACGCAGGGTGTTAAGGGGCACCTTACGTGATCCGAGGCTGGCCAGCCGTCTGTTTCTCCGTGGGGGTTCCGCCGCAGCCTTTACCACGAGCCAGTCCACTTTCCTGCCATCCCACGAACTGCTCCGCTCCACAAGCTGCTCCGCTCCGCTCCGCTCCGCTCACCGACCTGTGAGCCGTTCCAGCCGTCCCCGCAAACAGCTCCGCTCGCCGTTCCTTGGGCCACTCCAACCGGCCCCGCAAGGCTCCACACCGCTCGCTGCTCCTCCAGTCGTCCCCACAAATTGCTCCACCAGCTGTTGAGCAATATAGCTTCAGGCTCCCCCACTAGTTAACACAGCCTCAGTGATCTCAGCTCTTAATAACATCAGCTCTTTTGTGATTTCAGCTCTTAGCGATTTCAGCTCATAGTATAGTAGGGGAGCCCCAGTGCTGGTGCACCATTGGCCCAAAGTGAATTCAGCTCAGCAGCCTGTAACTAGACTCCTAAGGGAATCAAAGTTAGCTCTGATATTCCACAGTGGAGAGAGGAGGTGGTGCAATTGGTGTTTCGGACCCTCAGAGGGGGCCCATACCATCAGGTACAAATACCTGTCCCCATCCTCTCTCAATTCACTGGGTTTTGTAACCCATGCCCCTTGACAAGCAAATGCTACTTAGGTAATGGTGACGGATTCACTCAGTCCTTCTGTCATACAACAGTTCCACTGGCCTTGATTCACAGAATCAGGGTAACAAAACTTTATTCTTCCTGCCCCAATAATAGAGAAACTGGGGATCCCACACCAGCCAAAGTAACCACTTTCAGTTGCTGTGTTTCCTGCTAGGCGAGTGGGTGTGCCTATGCAAATAAGATCAGCCCCTGAAGTTCTTTTCCACACTCGCCATAATTCACCACCAGATGTCAGGGTAGAGCTCATCCTGACTCTGCTTACACAGGGGCTGTAGCGGCGCTCTGTAATCCAGCTGCCATTCCTGAAGCTCCACTAGACGCCGGAGCATGTCTGTTTGCTCTCGCAGTAGCCCCAGCGTTGCTTCCCGACTCCTCTGATCTTCCTGCCGCCACCTCTCATCTCAAGCATCCCTCATGTCCTCACGTTGGTCCCTCCTGTCCTCACGGTCACTGGCTTCTTTCCTATACTTTGAAACCGTGTCCTTCCACTCATTCAGATTAGCTCTGTCACTGCGGGTGGATTGCATGATTTCTGCAAACATCTCGTCTCGCGTCTTCTTCTTCCGACGCCTTATCTGTGCTAGCCTTCGGGATGGAGGAGGGAGGCTTGAAGAATTTGCAGCTGCATAAGGGAGGGAAAAAATGAGAGAATTTTTTAAAAAGATACATTTTGCAGAACAATGCTTATACTCTTTCACGGTGACCAACACTATTCACATTACATAGCACATGTGATTTTTGCCTCTTAATATTGAGTGCCTGTGGCTTTGGAGTTAGAGATCACAGACGCAGGTCCGGGCAACAGAATTCAGCTTGCAGGCAGCCATGGTAAGCCATTGTCTTTCGGCTTCTGCGC
>NW_020683495.1:0-1687 GCF_002925995.2 Terrapene triunguis
ACTGTATTTTTCACTCCATGCATCCGATGAAGTGGGTTTTAGCCCACAAAAGCTTATGCTCAAATAAATTTGTTAGTCTCTAAGGTGCCACAAGGACTCCTCATTCTTTTTGCTGATACAGACTACCACGGCTACGACTCTGAAACCTGTCACTGCTAGTTTTAGTGCCCTAGCTTGAGACCCCGCTAACACGAGACTGTTTACCCTGGCTGGGAGACTCGCTCCCAGCTGCAGTGTAGACATACCCTGGAAGGCTCCACATAGCTTCCTTTTCTCTTGTGACCATGCTCCTGCCACATAACCACAACGCCACATGAGCCATTTCTGGCCCATCTCTGTCTCCACTCCACACACCAATTGCAAATAGCAATGCCCCAGCCGTGCATCTTTTTCAGAATGCATAACTGAATGCCATTGCAAAAGAAAACCAGGAGGACAGCAAACTGCATTTTTTGTACACACAATTGTATGCTTTATAAGCACAATTTAGGGGCTCAGTTTTGTAAAAAAAATAATAAAAAGGTAGCCCCCAATGCCTATTTAAATTAGTAAAAATATAAATTCCCTAAACTCCTCCAAGCTAAAACCCCAACTCCATAGTCAACTATTTGAGCTTGTTCAATTAATAAATATAAAGCTTTCTCTCCTCTCCCAGCAAAATACAGCCCACTCCTATTATCCTAGCCTGCAATTATATCTTAGAATCTTGTGCTTAATGAAATTTCCTCATTCGCCTTCCCAGCTCCCTAGATCCATGGAAGTTTCCAGGACCAATTTAGCAAAATGTTAGAAAGAATAAAATGTAACGGCTTCCTTCATTTCTTTCTTTTCCCATTCTGTCTACAGCTCCTTTGCTCTGTTCTTAGCTGTTTGCTTCAGAACTGAGCAGATCAGAGCAAGGCAAAGGAATATATTCTGGGTGTCTGGAGACGTGAATCATGAAAATGGAGATGTATTTTCTTTTCCTTGATCACAGTTTGCCTACATTTTATTAGAGGTGAACCTTAAACAAAGCTCCCTTATCTGAACGCTTCCAAAATCTTGAAGTTTAATTCTGCCCTCACACTAATGGGCCAAACAAAAGCCTGGAACTGACCCACTGTCAGGAGACTGGGTGGTAAGCAGTCATGCCGACTGGTCAGAGCAGGAGTTAGGCCCAGTGGTCAGTCCAAATGCCAAAGCCCAAGACCAAAGCAGAGTCAGAGCTGGGAATCAGAGCTAAAGGTCAAAACCGAAGTGAGAGTCCAAATGCCAGAGCCAAAGGTCGAGACAGAGGGTCCATCTACACTGCAATTAGACACCCGTGGCTGGCCCGTGCCAGCTGACATGGGCTCACAGGACTCAGGTGCAGGGCTATTTCAGTGCCATCTAGACTTCTGAGCTCAGGCTGGAGTCCAGGCTCTGAGATTCCCCCATCTTGCAGGCCCAGAGCCCAGGCTCCAGCCCAAGCCCAGAAGTCTGCACTGCAATGAAACAGCCCTGCAGCCTGAGCCCAGTCAGCTGGCCCGGGCAAGCTGCGGGTTTTTAATTGCAATGTAGACATACCCAGGGTCAGAACCATAGTCAGAATCCAAAGGCCAGAGCCAAGGGTTGAGACGGAGTCTAGGGTTACCATACGTCCGGATTTTCCCGGACATGTCCGGCTTTTTGGGCTCCAAATCCCTGTCCGGGGGGAAATCCCAAAAAG
>NW_020683496.1:0-5128 GCF_002925995.2 Terrapene triunguis
CCTCCCGGCGGCCGGGGGGGAGGGCGGCCAGAGCGCCGGAGGGAGGGCGGCGAGCCCTGCTGTGGCCCCGCTCTCCCCGGCGGCTGGAGCGCCGCGCCGCCGCCCCCCTCCAGGTGCCGCCCCAAGCACCAGCTTGGGTGCCTGGTGCCTGGAGCCGGCCCTGAATGACACCCTGTGCCCCTGCTGGCATCCAAAAAGTGAGGAGGAGGAGGAAGCAGCAGCCTGACTTAGCATGGAAAGGGATGAGGGACAAGAAATAATGGGGTCGGGGCAAAATAGATGCAGAGGAGAAAGGGGGCAGAAGCTGAGGGAGATGGAGGTGAAGAGAGGGGCAGAGGGAGAAGGAGTTGGATAGGAAGAGAGACAGGCTTGAGAGAGGGACAGAAGGGTCTATAACCACTACAGAACACTCCCCTCCAGAACCTGAACTGAACTCATGAGTCCTGAATCTCTACATCCCTTTGCCATCAGCAAATTGCCGTTAAACCCACAGGCAAAGCATGTGTCTCATCCCCTCCTGCTGTATGATGCAGATACTCAGCCCGTTACTGCTACCAGTTACTCCATTAGCTCAAGTGATAGAGGTCTGTACTATGCATCTGAAGACCCAAACCCTGCTGATGATCAAAGTTGGGGATCAGTGTGGAGTGGCTATAGAGTTCCTGGTCCCCTCCACAGTTACCCGAGAGGACCAGAATATTTTTGCAAGGCACATTGGTGTTTGTGTCCTCATACTACAGTGCTTTTGACCACACACTACAGCTGCTCTGGTACTGTACCAGGCACTCAAATTCACCCATCTTAGTATTTAGACTTCTAGCACTTGTATACAAGCATTTATAACATTTGTCAATATGAAGTTTTCTGCATTCCTGTGATGTAATTGAATTGGACTCTTTCATTTGACTGTATCTTCAATTCCTACCTGTACTTTATAAACGTCTATCCTCTGTTCTTTTCTAGGATATATAGTATCCCCTTTAATAAAGTCCTCCCCTAAGGGATGTATCTGTCCAACCAGTGGGCTCCTCCATACCTCTCAGCTTTCCCCCAGCCTTCAGTTTAAGAAATCCTCTACAACCTTTTAAAATTTTACCTGCCAGAAATCTGGTTCCACTTTGATTTAGCTGGAGCCCATTCTTCCTGTACAGGCTCCTCCTTTCCCAAAATATTTCTCAGTTCCTAATAGACCTAATTCTGTCTTCTGAACACCATCTCAGCCATGCATTGAAACCTTCCTGTTCTTCCTGTCTAACTGGCCCTGCATGTAGAACTGGAAGTATTTCAGAGAACACTAACATGGAGGTCCTGAACTTTAATCCCTTGCCTAGCAGTCTGTGTCTCTCATTCCTACATGTACCATTGACCCAATCATGGGCTCCTCCCCAGCCTGCACCAGACTCTATGGAAAATCATATATATGAAGAAATACAAAAGGCCTGATTCTCTCTGCTGTTAATGGAGTTACTTGCAGCTGTGTAAAACCAGTGTAATTAAGAGTACAGAACCAGGCCTAAAATGTTAATGAAACTTTATAGTTAATTTGTATAAAAATAAATAAAAAGAGAGACCCTAGCAAAAGACAGTTTATAATGGAAATGCTGGCACTACAGTATGTATCTCAAGTATAATTACTAATTGTTCATTTGGAAACTTTATAAAAAAAACAGTTTAATTAGGTTTTCATGCACCCACACTAGCTCTGCAAATGTAATATGAAAATTAAGAAATAACCACGTACTTTTCTGGTGTGAAATTAAGTTCTGGCTATGTCAAAGCCTTCCAGAAATAAAATGTGGTTAAATTTATTACAGAATAAACTAATGTAGCATGAACAATAATCACTATTTCCATATTTAGTTCTCATGATATTTGTGGTTTGAGGCTCAGACAGATTGGATACAGCATGATTTAAAAAAAAAAAAAAATTTCCAAAGTATGGGCTCAATCCTGTAAAATACAAAGTATCTTGTAGGATTAGGCACTATACTTTTACATCTATTATTCACTTTATGAATTTATTAATCTACCTACAAGATATTAAAATGTGGTTCCTTTAGAATATTTTTATTGCAGTTCTAGAAAACTCAATCTTTCCCAACACACGCACATCAAATCAATAGATTCAGGCTATATGACATACCCATCCCATTGGGAATTTCTGTCCAATCTGTTAAATGATTATGATTCAGTCCTACTAGGTAGATATACTGAGGAGAGAGCGTGTTAGATGAGGTGATAGGCATATTAGATAATATGTGAAGCTGTTGAAATTCTTTTTGGAACAAGATCACATCTGATATTTCGAATTATATTTTTATGTTACAGAAAAGCTAATTTGAAAAATGTTTGTGTATGTATGTGAGCTTATGCTAGTCCCTATTCAACCTACCCTGCCCTCAGGTCAGACTGAGCTTCTTGAGAAGTAGCGCCTATCACAGTTCAGGGCAACTGCACTGTATTCCCCCTCCATGATCCAGCAAACAAACCTATGCTTACACTTCCTGTTCCCCAGCAGTTGTCTCTCTTGGGTGAAGACCTGTATTTCTCTCCCTCCTGAGCAGTCTTTCCAGGCTGACAGCTCCCTGCCAACATTGTGAATTCCCCAGCAAAGTCAAGTTGCTTAATCAGGTCTGCTCTATTATTGTCCTCAGACACAGCAGACAGTGTAGTTTCCACAGTTAAGCTACAACACAGCTCTTTCTAATCAAGCACATTTATTCTTAGGGTAAAAGCATTACAGAGAAAACATTAAAACAATAAAGAGAACCTACATGCATGCTAATCACTCCCTGACTCCAACTAGGGCTCTGGCTGGTGAACATTCCTTCAGTCCCTATCCAGGGGCTTTCCTGTGGTTACAAGTTCACAAGAGCAGTGAGCATAGAATCAGCACACTCACTGACAGTTACTTCTTTATACAATTTTTGCATCTTTGATCGGTCATGTAACAGGTGATCAGTGGAAGAAGGGTCCACACCTCCTCATAAAAAGCTTCAAAGGCTGAATTCTTGCATAACGCTTCCTTCTAGAGATTTCTTGGGAAACCTACTTAACTAAAGTTCAGTCTTGCCTTAGTCCATTGTTTAAAATACTCCTTGAGAGCTCTTAAAATTTCCCAAGATTTACATTAGTCATGTCCCCTAGACAATCCCACAATAGACACAAACATTTATCCATTTTTAATACAATCAGCTCCTAAAATGTTTCAACTTAATTCATTAATGTTTGTCCAGGGTATTGCAGGAAATTGCCACTCCATCACAGTAAACCCTCCTTGCTGGGCCCACTCATTGGATTGTTTTGAAATACTGTACCTTCTTGCCTTTTACTATCTTGCAGTGCATGCTAGGGCAAATTATCCAAAGATCCAGTGAGGCTTTACATTTTTAGCCAACAATGTGGGCTCAGTGGAAGGATGGGAAAAGCTGCCAGGCCATCTTCCAAGGAGATCTGACTAGAATTTAGGATTGCAAGCTGCCTGTTCACAGCTGACAATGAGCCCCTTCATTTTGGAGGAGGAGCTTAATTGGCCGTCATTGAAGACAAGACATAGTGAATTCAAGCAAAAGGGCTTATGGTCCACCCCAAAAGTGAATATCCACAGGAAGGAGAACAGGCCACAGGGCCACCACTTTAAAAACAGCCTAATGGAAGGATACTGGCACAGATGTCCAACCACGTGTGGTCTTTCTGGGTGAGAAGAGAGGTGGATTGACAGTGAGGATTCCAAAAGGTTTGTATACACTGGATAAGTGTTGGAGAGGTATTAATTTTTAATGGCGAAATTCCCATTGAATAAGTAGCTGGCATGACCATTGACTCTTAAAGCAGATCATTATCATTAGTTTCCATCATGGATAAAGCTGTGGGCACTGATCTAAAAGCCAGATTCTGATACCCTTACCTTGAGCACTATCTTTCTCCACAAGCATCCTCCTTGACTTCAATGTAACCAAGTGTGAGGTGAGGTGCTTTTCACTGTAAGTGAGGTTATCAGAATCCAGCCTTAAGAAATGCTGAATAAGTAAGCAGCTTTTTTACAGAGATTCATTGCCAGCCTCTCTCTTGACCAGCAGTGTGTGTGCCAGCTTCAACTGCATGCAATGATTCAAATGGTCCATTTCTTTATATGTATGGAAGTGGGGATTGTTCTCGTTATCTTCTTCTCCCCAAAAAAGAAAGATTTTAAAGTACCTGTTAATTCTTTGTTGGTTTAACAAAAATTAGAAAAAAATGTATTCATATATAAGAAGAAAATCTTTTCCTGGGTCTGTTTGACTAGATCCGTTGTGGGAAATCATTAAATATTATAGAAATAATATAAGCTAATTAATGAGGACTAAATGGTTCCAGTTGTCTAATTAATAATTCCTTCACATGCCAAAATAGTTCACTTAGCCAATCATCATGAATACAGACATTAGAAGAAAGTGAAAATAAACTTCAGGAACTTTTCCAAAGGCAACATAAAATACTATTGTCCTTCATTTTGACATCAAAGACAAATCATATTTTAAAAATAATCACATTCCCTTTTGATGTTCTTATTAAAATCAGGCGTTGTCTCAATGTGCATATCCCACTTCCAGAAGGAAGTCCAATGACATCAGAATACCTCTTTACTTGCTGCTATGAAAATAATTCTTTTCTACGTTGTAGATAAATTCCCATTAAGGTTCTTCGGTTAATGGACTTGAGCATCAAAAAGAAAATAAAGACTTTATTTGTGTGATAAAAGTCAGGTCCCTTCTGCCTACTGAGCTCGTCCCATGTTTAAAGTGCTATTGTTGCGGACCATTCAGAGATCAGTCACGGAGCAAAAGGACAAAAAAGCTGAAGTGCGTAATAAGAAAACAAAACATATAGTTCTCATTTCTCTTTTCTATGACAAAAAGATTTAGAGAGAAAGACAGAAAAAACATGTGTGCAAGCAGGGGCTGCTCTATGTATTTTGCCGCTCTATGTATTTTGCCGCTCCAAGCACGGCAGTGAGGCTGCCTTTGGCGGCATGCCTGCGGGAGGTCCGCCGGTCCCGCGCCTTCGGCATACCCACCGCCGAATTGCCGCCGAAACCGCGAGACTGGCGGACCTCCCGCAGGCATGCCGCCGAAAGCCGCCTGACTGC
>NW_020683497.1:0-16719 GCF_002925995.2 Terrapene triunguis
GCCGATCGCGGCTCCCACTGGCCGCGGTTCGCTGCTCCAGGCCAATGCGGGTGCTTGCTGCCCTTCCCGCAGCCCCCATTGGCTTGAAGCAGCGAACCGCGGCCAGTGGGAGCCGCGATAGGCCGAACCTGCGAACACGGCAGGTAAACAAACCGGCCCGGCCCGCCAGGGGCTTTCCCTGAACAAGCAGCGGACCAGCTTTGAGAACCACTGCCATAGAGTTTAAAATCATCAAATTTTGGTGTAGACCCATTTATAAGCTGACCCCCCACTCTATGATGCGTCATTTTTTTACCAAAAATATTCGGCTTATGAACGAATATATATGGTATGTTCATCAGGATTGAGAAAAAAAAACAACCTCACACACACCCTAGCTGCCATAGCTATTGTCAGCAAAACCCTCAGTGTAGATGCAACTGTGCAAACAAAAGAGTGCTTCTGTTGCTGTAGCCAGTGTCATTTGGGGAGGTGGTGTTACTATATGGCCAGCAAAACTCCTTCTTTCAACATATGCTGTGTCCTAACTCTGCTACTTGGAAAGAAGGGGGCAATGAGAGAGAACAGGACGGCATATCACTCCCTTTGCTGGAGCTGTATCTCGTCCTGGTGAGACAGCCTGGCTCCATCAATCTCGGTTAAGGAATGGGAGTCACTCTTGATCCTGTACCTCCCGTGTGGGACTACTCAACATGCACCCACAAGCTTTCAAACTGGCCCAGATTCCTATGCCCAGTGGTGGTATCTAAGAAGAGTACAGTGTTTGCAGAGAGTTCAGTTTAGTATTCCACAGATCAGAGAATTCCTATTCGTGGCAGCCATTTGACATCTAAGGAGGAGCTTCTCTAAAGCTGTGCTGATGAGTGCGAGATCCCAAGGCCAGTCATGAATAGCTCCCTGCTGCAGGTGACTGGCAGTGTAAATTGCTCCCATTTTGCCTTTCTTATGAGCCTTTTAGTCATGAGCAAAAATTGATACAATATCATTTCCCCCTGAGTCACGAAGAGGGAGCCCACTCAGTGATCCCTCATTCTCATTCCTTTTAGCTGAAGACTTTCTAGGACTCATCTTAAAGCCCATCAATGCTACTCCTTAGCCAGTTGGATGCCATTAAGCAACAGTTCATTCCCACAGGTTCAAAGGTGCTGCCTCTGCCACACTCCGAGCCCCTCCTGACCTGCAGAACTAGAGACCTGGAATCAAACCAGCGTCTTAGAACTTTTGAACCTTTTGAACAGGGAAAAAACCAGGTATAACCACACTAAGGAAGCATGCGTGCTTAGCCTTCTGTGACAGGGGTCAGTCACCGCTGGTGGCGCCTCCTCCTGGCCGTCCTGGGGATTTACTCTGGCCAGGTATTGCACCCTCCTCTGGTGGTGTCTCTCCTATCATTCTCTCACCGTCTGCCACTGAGGGCCTGCCTTCTACTCCGAGTTCCAGCTCAGGGGCCCTCCAGTCAGTAGCCAAGGCCTGCACTGTCCTACCTTGCCGCTTTCCCTGTGAGCCATTTCCTACCGTCCTGGCTTCCCTCTGGGTTTGCCAGCCTCCCAACTCCTTCTTCTCAGGGAGTAACTATGGACTACCTCTGTAGTCCTGCGCACACCTCTGTTCTCCCAGGGAGTGACTGCAGCCTACTTCTCTTCTGCCCCATTCTACTGCCAGCTACCTGGCTTTATTCAGACCACGCCCCTTCCTGCCCAGCTGAGCCTCTTCTAATTAGCTCCTTGTCTCCTTCTCCAGATGCAGCTAGGGCAGTTATTGGCCCACTTAGCCACCTTAACCCCTCCAGACATTGTGTGGGGTGGACATGCTATCACACCTTCCTATTGCCCAGGACTGTGCACTGCAGACAGGGTTCATCTGACACTTACACAAGGAAATGCGGTCTCATTCTGATTTCAGACAGGCCTGCAGGTCATGTTGCCAACTCCAATCCATTTTTTATCCTAGGGCTTGCATATACAGAGAGAGTGACACTGGGTTTAACTAAAGGTGTGAATTTAAACCAGTTTAGTTAAATGGGTGAAAACCCGTGTGGATGCTCTTATTTCAGTTTGAGGGTGGGCTTATTTCATTTTAGTGTAAGTCAATGTGGAACGGGTTTAAACTAAAACCAACATAAATAAGTGTTACTTTGAAACAGTGCTTTCCACCAGTTAAATGAAACCAGTGCAAGCTTGTGTGTAGACAAGACCTCACTTTCATCTTTCCAGCAACATGAATAGTACAAAACACCCTATACTCGAGAGGCCAGTGATGGGACACTATATGGAAAAAAATTCAAATGCTAACAATGATGCATGGCTCAAGTGGCAGAGGCGCTTCTGTTGGTATAGAGAAGGTGGCATTTACATTATAGTTAGCATTTTTCTCTACGGTTCAGTTTGTAACAGAGGAGATCGACCATAAGATTAATGAGAGGAAAAACTGCAGCCACGGCAAATAAGAGTGACTCATGTCTAACTGATGTTCTTAATTTCTAATCTGGAGTAGTAATTTTCTACTGGACGAGATTGTAAGTATTTGTTCATACTGTTCAGACCATAGTTCATCCACCAGCCCACAGTCAGGTCACTAGAGACCATCTATGTTTGATAGCTGAATGTGCCCAGTTTATCCAAATTCTGCCTCAGCAGTACATCAGAAAACAAGCTGGAGGGAGGAAAAACCCCTGCTGGGAAATTACAAAAGCAACAGTATCATCCAAACCACCCAACAGATGCATGCTTCTAGAAACCAACTGAATGTATGAAATTAATTAAAGGGAAAAGACTAAAAGCAGACTAAATACTGGAAATCAGGAACTGGAGCCCAATTCACATCATGATCGGAAAGGGAACTTCCCAATTTGATTGCAGAAAGCAATTTACTTCAATTAGCACGGATATAAACAGAGTGATTGCTTAATAGAAGTACTGCATCTCCAAAAAAAACCAAGCTGCCTTAATTGCATCTTCAAAATGTACACTGGTGAGAGACAGGTTGGATTAACACTTTGTCACTCAGCGAGCATTGTGGCACAAATGTGCCTATTGCAGCTTGATACCAACACAGCCATTTGGGATGTGCATCCTGTTTTCAAAATGAGGCAGGCACGTGTCAGTCAGAAACACCGAGTTGACGAGGGATATAGCAGGAAGAGTTTTTCCTCCCCTTAAATTGCATAACACAATCAGTCAGATGTTTTTGTCTCTACATGGTCATTGTTTAAAATATGCATGAGGTAATTTATGGTAAATTCAAGAAGTTTGGGCCTAGAGTATGCTCCTTCCTCTAGATTGCCAGCTGGAGGGGTTTGGGTAACGAATCATACTCAGCTGATAAAAGCCATTCTGCAAAACAGGCAGTGATGTCATAGCTAAAAGAAAGTAGGTTTATGGTGTCTGATACATCCTTACACCCGTTATGCTTTCCTTAGCCAAATTCCATCTAAGAGTTTATACCACAGATTTTTTTGGAATTCTCTAACTTCTCAGATCTACAGACTCCAAAAGCAATGAAATTCCTCCCAATGATTTAGGAGCTTCATCCCAAGAAAATTGTAATGAGGAAAGGAAAATGACAGTGAAATAAACACAAGTGCAAGAAATCAGGCATGAAATTGAAGAAAACACAAACAACTTATAAAAAATGGGGTACAAGAGATCGTGGGGTCAAAGCCAAGGGCAATGCCATTCCCTGGGAATTATTTTAAGTAAAATTGCAATCCTGTCCTGAAAAGTGGCTCTTTAAAAATGGTACCACTGGATCCCAAGTTTGTGTGTCTCGGTGGCTCCATGTCCAGTGTGCTCAGCCTACTACTAACTACTGACCCTGCAAACCCATTCCGGCATCTCAGAGTCAAGCTGGCATCTTTGTTACTTGTCACCAGTAATAAGGAAACGAAGGTTCTGCAGACCAAATTATGGTCTCAGTGATGTCTGCAAATGAGGCCTTCACTTACCCTATGTAACCATACCGTGGGCTCATGCAGTTGCACAGGGTCAGTGGGGGCTTCATTTGGAGATGCTGGATCTTCACCAGTGTTACTAAGGGTATAATTTGGCTTGCATAAGAGAAGAGTCCAGCCTGAATCCCAGATCCTTGGGTAAGTTTGCCAGGTCGGCAGATCAATGGGACTAGTGCCCTGCTTGTGCCAGGGCTACATTCCTCAAACTAAATTCATCCCTGCAGTAAGCCCCCAGAGTTACACTAGGGATTAACTTGACCCATTTATCATTGTACTCTCTCCTTTCCCCCTCTCTATGCTTTCAAGCCCCCACACCCACACACATACCCTCTGCTCCAAAGGCTCAAGCTCCTCACCCCATTCCATGAACAACAGGCAGCATCAACCCCTCCGCCCCCCTGGGTATCAGTTATGAACAGCTGCACTGGTTGTGTCACTGCTGATCCAGCTGCAGAACATCTTGCATGCCAGATACTTCCGTAAGATCGAGCTGGGTTCTCTTGGCCTCCTCTGCTGGTTTTTCAATTCGATTTTCTCCTTAATACTCTGACAATGGGATAAGTCACTGAACCTCTCTGCCTCAGTTTTCCCATGTGAAAAAAATATATAGTCGGTGACACATAATTCAGAGGAATGTGGCAAGGGTTAATTTGCTAATGGTTGGAAAGTGCTCTAGAGATAACACATGCTAAATATTATTATCAAGAAAGATACATGTTGCACAAAGGTTAGGATCCTGGGGGTTTATTTTTCATTTTGAAAAGATGCCTATTTAGATGCAGCCCTCAGAGTCCTAGTAATGTGGCCTTTAGTGTTGCCAAGTACAGGCACCGTACCCTATTGAAAGCGTGGCTATAAACCGCTGACTTGAAGGAAATCCACCAGCAGGTACCATTATAAACTCTTGGATGCTATTATACATAAGAGTTGCAAAGAGCTCTGTCCATGTGCTCATAAAAGCTGCCATAATTCCAGCCTACCACTATTAAGCAACTATAAAAAGATAATTTACTTGTTCCATTCACAACTTTTCCCCTAGTGTTGTTCTCAGGTATCTGAGAGTTCAAATGGCTGGGTCCCAAGTGGTAACTCCATGTACCATGGTAGGGACCTTTCTAGCGTACAGTACCAGTGAGGTGCTATAAAGACGATATGGCAAAGAAATTGAGAGCATGAGATCACTCATTATAATCCTTAGCTTCCATCTCAAACCACTCGCAGCCCTCATCCAAACCACAGACCAGCTTGGCAGTACCACTATCCTCTTACTGTTACATAAGCTTTTCAATGAAATAAATACAAAGTCATCTTGGAAGAATTTTAAAGGCCAATAAAAAAAATAAGCGATGTTACCACCAGTCCACTTATTTAGTGTTGAGTACTGTAGAGTTGAGTGTTGATGCAGTTTTATAGTGGAAGATACTAGAGGTTTTGAGGGCTGCTCTATAAAGAAGAGTGGCTGATAGTCACATGAGCTGCAACTTGTGGACTTCCCAGGTCCACTGATATACAGCATGCAGGCTCCAGAACTCAGTGCTTAAAGAGCTTCATCACAAATCCTACCTTTTGGTTTCCAGAGCACTGTGCAGAGACATCCCTCCCAACCACATGTAGGGAAGTGGGGGAGTCAAGCAGGTGGAATGACTCACAAGAACACAGTTGCAGTCAGCAAGGTCTTCTCCTCAAGGGATAGTGTTTCTAACAAGAAAGCAAGATGAGCCAACAGGAGCAAGAAAGGGGTTATGTTCGTGGCTTACAAACAGAGAAGTTTCATAAAAACATAAACAACTCATTTTGGAAGGTTACAATATAACAACTTTATTTCTGAACTTTAAACACACAAAAACCAAAATCAGAGAGAGACAAAGCAGGCTGCTTCTGAAGGCAAAGAGGCACCACTCATCCCACGTGGCTGTAGGCTGGCTCTTTGCAGATGCCCAGCTCACACGCTTCCCTACAGAGCCCCCTAGCCTGCAAGCAAGACCATTATCAACTTAAACCGGTAGCTTGTAATTTTAACACAGTTCTCCATACACCCTAAAAGGAAACAATAAGACACTAAAACATGGGGTTCGATCCAGTTCTGTGACACTTCGTGACACATAGCAGCATGGTCGTCAACACCCTCTCTCTCTAAGCATATGTCACACTGCAGTTGGGAGGTGTGCATGTGGCACATAGCTGAGCTAGCTTTGATCACGCTAGATCACTAAAAGTAGCAGTGAAACCGCAGCAGCACGAGCGATACAAACCTGCCTGGGACCCTGGGTTTGGGGGCATAATCAAATGTGGTTTGACAGCCATTTCCAAGCTTTCATGGACTTGATTCAAATTCTCGATTTCTGTGACCATGACAAAATCATTGCCTCACATGCTGCCCTCACACATCCCAATTGCAGTGTCGTCATACCTAAAGGCTGATCCCATGGAGCACAGCATCATGGCTGCTGTCTGCAGAGAAACCCTTTTCTCAATACTTCTTGCAGCATCCTAACACTCTGTAGATACCTGCCTACTTGTTTCCCATAAAACGTTGGTTCCACCTGCCCTTCAGAGACTGCAGGAACCTACAGGGCCAAACTAGCATTACAGCAAGTCATGGTAGCTTATGCTCTGTCCCCTTGTAGCATTAATGCTAAGTGCATAACTCAGCTAGGAGTGGGATGTGTACATTTGTCATGGACTCCACACTGCATCCAAGCAACGGCAGAATGGCAGGTGTCGATTAGAGCAGTTTTACCAGCTGCAAACACAGAAGGGTTACACTGAAACACTCGCTGACAATCAGTAGCATTTATTTATATCAGGGTGGAATCATTACACTCTACATCAGCTGAGGGAACTAAGCCCCTGAAATGAGATGTGGGTTTTAAACGTTTGTTAGTTTTTTTAGCACTTAAAAAGTTGCCTTAATTGGCAACATGTTCCCATGAAGGCCGGGTGTTGCCTGTTCTGCTTGTTGACGTAAATAACTACAAAGGATCATGATTTTAAATCTTCAGAAAACTACTAAGTACAATTACAGAGCGACTTTATTTGCCATAACATCTTCAATGCAAACTGTCCAGAAGCACTTTGCAGAGTTTAATATACTAGAGTTGCTGACTTAAAAGACCCTCATGTTTAAAACAGGTGAGAAAAGAGATGTTTTTGGCTGAGCTTTTTAAATACGAGAGAGTCACTGAAGTGCAGCTATCCAGAGAGGACGTCCTAGATGACAGGAGCTGCAGAGGAGAAGGCTCTTGCACCAACACTAGCTACATTTTTTAGATTGACAGAGGGGAAGCCAGTGGTAGACAAAGCAGGTTTGTAGAGAAAAAGTAAGAGCCCCACTTCTGGGCTTCATTACAGACCCTCTTTGCAGCTTCTGAGGTATAAAAATTAAAGCAGTTTAATTTCCCTAGGAATTCCCCTAGCAGCCCTTCCTGGGTGGCACAGGGCTGCCAGTACAGTCATAAACCAGCCCCAATGTAGAGGGAAGGTTGCATACTGGAGGGGTGTTGGGACACAATGGGGCATAGCCAAAGTGTTCTGGACTGTTGGTGGGCCCCTGCAGGACCGCTGCAACTTGGATGTATATTAGCGTGCCCCTGGAGCTCCTCTCACCTGCGCTGGGGGGCCCAAGCCAGCCACCAGCTTATCCCCATATAGTTCCCATCAGTCCTAGGTTGCACCTCTTGCTATAGGTGTAGTAAAGCAAGTTATATGATTGCAAATGACTATTATTACCCATTGATAGTGATTATAGTACATTGCTGGGTCTTTTATTTCAAGGAACAATGCTCATACGGCTGTGTGAACCATGCCAGCTATTTCTAATGGGCACAATTCAACTCTCACCCATGCAAAGGCTGATGACAGTGGAGTCTGCACAGATGTAACAGGGCAGGTCCGGCCCACCCTATGCATAAAAGACTCAGATCCTGCTGAGCTTTCTCTCACTGCGATGATGTATTTTCCCAGTCTAACAACTGTGATTCTGGGGATGCTACCAAGGTGGGTTAGGGGATAGTTGTTGGAAGCTGCCGCATGAAGTAGTTACCATCATACACAGGATTTACAGTTTGATTCAATGGCTCTCAGCACCCCCACTATACAAATTGTTCCAGCATCCCTGGGTTAGGGCCTTAGTGATTTCTGGTAATGCCCACGACATACCAGGCACTTTCCATACACAAAAGAAGTCCCAGTCTCTGCCCCAAAGATGTCTAAGGGTTATCTCTACAGTGCAATGAAACTCCCGTGGCTGGCCCAGGTCAGCTGACTCAGACTTGCAGGGCTCAGGCTGTGGGGCTATAAAATTGCAGCATAGACATTTGGGCTCGGGCTGGAGCCCAGGCTCTGAGACCCCAGGATAGGGAGGGTGCCAAAGCCCAGGCTCCAGCCCAAGCCTCTACCCTGCAGTGTTATAGCCCCGAGCCAAAGACCCATACGCTCAAGTCCGCTGACCTGTGCCAGCCTCAGGTGTTTTATTGTAGTGCAGACATACCCTGAAAGGGAGGTCAGCTGCCAGACCCAAGTGGTGAATAACAGCAGTACCCGTGGAGGTCTGCTCTACGTTGAGTTTTCAGTCCGGCCCTTTGCTTGATGATCAATGAGCCAGTGGAGGGAACCTTTTCAGATATGATGGTAGATACATACAAACAAACTGGCATTTGGTCAGCCAAGAGATCCAGGGGATGGAGGGGTTTTGGCTTTGTCTTGATACAGGCCCAGCCCCATATCTCAGGGGTCTCTCAACAGAAGCAGGACTCAAAATGGAGGGCAGTTTCACCGTCTTGTGGAAGGACCGGTGTGTTGATACAGCAGGCCTCACAGGACCTTGAAAAGGAGGGCCTCAGAAGTTCATGCCTAAACAGGCTCAGAACCAACTCGTCAGTATATATGGAAGAAGAACCCCTCACCATTTCTAAATCTCTCTCTCTCTTTTTCTGTTTGTTTTTCTCTCTGATGATTCCTCCCCCATAAAGGACAATTGAGCTGGATGAGTTCAGTGTTTGCAGATATCCTGCTGTTGCCCTGGAATAAAGCACTTTCCAGAAGATGGAGTCCTGTGGGCCTTTCAGAGCACAGTTCTAACCACTGAAACAGGTAACAAACATTCAGATAATGTTAGTTTCCTTGCAATTTTCCTAAAGCAGCATTTCTTTATTCGCTTACCCACAAGCACATGAAAGAATCAAAACAGGCTTTTTCTGCAAGCAACTCAAACTATTATCAGTGAATGTTCCTTACTTTGGAAAATAGCTGTTCACAAGTGAATGCTCATGTCAGCAGAATGGATTTTATTTGCACCCATAAAGGGTTTGAAACCGAAAATGACCCTCTCCCGCCTTAAACAATATGGGAAAAATTTTCATCTGGCATCAGCCCAGCTACTCAATTTTGCACCTATAGAGCAGGTAGTTGGTGAAGGGTGGGAGTTATCTACCCTGTCCGCATGTGCAAATGGGATAATTACACACCTGGATGGGTTCATGTGGAAAATTAGAGGCCATATTAAGAAGATGCAGAATGCGCTCCCTTCTTCAAGTCATGGTCCTGCCTTCTCCCTGCCTCTTTTGGGGTGGTCACTACCACTGTCCATACAGTCCTTGTGCTCAGGGCAATACAAGGAGCATGACTGCACTTTGCTTCAGCACGGGGAGCAAAGCGGAGAGCGGCTCCTTGCGGGCCTGCACAGCAGCACATCACACCCAGCCCCTTAATGCCAAGAGTCACCATGACACACTCACAAAGCTAGAGATGAACCCATCACAGGAAACAAGAAGAACCAAGCAAGGACAAGACAGTACAACATGGCAAGGTGTGGATTTTGTCAGGGAGTGTCGGGGCAAAACTCACTGACTTCAACAGAAGCAAGATTTGGAGCAAGATCTATCATTAGAGGAGCTAGTTCTTTATAACTCATTGCCTCAGACTGGCCATGGGCAGCTGGTGCCACTACAGAGTTTGTTTCCACAGACTGCACAGGCTCAGCTGAGCCACTGAGCTGGTAAAGTAACTAGGCAGGCTGTGAGTTGCTGCTGGGATTTGTGTGGGATACAGGAAGGCCTGGGGGACTGGCTACTTGCTGTTTGTTATGGGGTGAAGAGGAAGCTCTAAGTGGTCTTCTGTCCTCTATTAACAGCAGGATGGAGTCAGGACGGAGCCAGCAGGCTGCAAAGTCAGCCTTGTTTTTAAAACACACATGGCAGGGCCAAGCCTTTTAACCCTCCAGCACCCCATGGTTCCTGGAATAAGAAAACAGTAGCCTTTGGTCTAGAAGCGCAACAGCTGCGCCTAGCTCAGGGCATTTCTCTGCTAGCTCAGAAACAAACAAAAGATAAGATTATATTGTGATAAAAGGAGCAACCCTTTTATAGGGGGTTATTAAAACCAGGCAGTCTGGACTGTATATCATGCTTTGTACTCAAGGGCTATCCTCTTACTGGACCCATGGCACAAGTGAACCATCTCAGAAACAGGACCACCCAAGGCAGTCATCTAGTGACTGTCCTGAGAATGGTTTATTTTGTATATACCATTTCTCAGGCCTCCTGATCATTAATGCCCTGGAAGAGCCGGAAGAGCACGTTGTGCCTCTGTTCCCTTTGTTGTCCCACTTGCAAGAATAAAGTGATAGCGGAGCATTAATAGCTCGTCTATCCAGTCAGTTACACTAATGGAGAAAGGAGCTCGGTTTTGAGTCTTGTAAACTGTTGGGTTCATGGGAGGCATCCTGGCCCTAGTCGTTAGAGCACAGGACTGCAGGTCAGGAGACAGGGCTATGTCCCCAAATCTAACCCTGACTCAATGTGAATTTAACTGCTTTGTCTCTCAGTTTCTCCAGTAATAAAATGGGGATAATACAATTTACCCACATATGAAAAGGGCTTTGTGGGTCCCTGGTAAAAAGTGCTGTAGTATTAGATAGACAAATGCATTCTGACTAATTTTGAATGTTTGATCATGCACAGCTCCTAGAACTTGCACCTAATGAACCCATCTGAGGTGCTCAAGTACCACAATGATGGGTGCAGGAGAAGAACATGGAGAGATACAGACAAATACCAACACTTACACACAAGCCTGCGTTTGATTATTTAAAGGGTGCAAGCAAGTGTTAGACTTTTTAACTGGTATTTGCTACTGAGAAGTCCTGTGACCTATACTCTATCTGTACCAGGGCAGGAAGCAGCAACCCCAAACACTAGCACATCCTGGAATGACAGCCAATCAGAACATTGCACTCTAGCATTACAAGGAGTCATTCACATCATTAGAAGAGCAGATAATATACTGAGTGAAGATATCAAACCATGTTGGTGTGGGGAGTGGGCTGAGAAAATGGGGCAGGGTGCTTCTCTCATGGACAGGTGTGGAAGTGGGAGCAGAGAATGCCCAATGTAAGGGTAGTGGCAGAATGCTGGATGGAAGAGGGGAGCCCTAAGGAGGCATTTGAAAGAGTAGGAGGCCATTTAGCAGCATAAGAGGATGGGGGCTGTTACAAATCTGAGGCAGCATGAGAAAGATGAGCAGGCAAGACCCATCCCCAAAATAGTAGAAACTAAACAATGTCCAGGTTATAATAGGGGAGGAGATCTGTGTCTGTCTGTTGGATCCTTCCTAAGTCTCTTTAAGGCAAATCTTGTGTTCCTTAAACATTTTGGCACAAACTTTCCTCTGACACAAGGCTGTGAAAATACTCCGAGATAGTTACCTATGAACACAGGAAATACATCCTCTTCTCTATCTCATCTTTTCACCTTAACCCCAGCTGGCAGCCGTAGCTGTGCGTGTCTTCATTGCCTCCAGAATATGGTTTGCTGGCTCACGATTCAGGGTTCTCTCAATCCTCTGCATTCACTTTCCAGCGTGGGGTTGAGTTTGAATTTCTCAACATTGAAAAGTTCAGCCAGTACCTAACCCTTCCTGGCTCAGAACAGGATCCTGACGTGTCATCTTCCTTCGGCAGAGATCATTCTCTTGAGAAGGCCCTTTCTTATCAACGGGTATGTCAACGGCAACTCACATGCACTGAGCCTGACATAAGCATGGGATTATCTTCAATGAAGAGACACCAGGGCTGTATTTGGTCTATTCTATTTTGTACAGTACTGTGCACAGTCTGCACACAACGAATAGCTCTCTAATCTGCTGTCCACTGGCTTGCTGGCTCATGAGGGGAAGGGAGAAAACCAGATCTACTCTACTATCAGGCCCCCTTAAAGCTTTTTCTAGAATGGAGATAACAGGGATGGACAAAGGTCAGTGGCACTGTGCGGACTTCTGGCAGTTCAATGAGATTATGGGTTCACCTCAGAACCCCTCATTTCTGTTTCTGCCGTCATTTATTAGTCTTAAACTGCTGGGGCAGCGAAGAGCCTTGGATAAACACCTGGAAGCAAACTGCCTCAGAAGGTGAAGAACTCATCAAGAGGCAAGTTAACAAAACTCTTTGCTGCATACCTGGGAAGCAGCTGTACAAACAGCTGATCCCTTTGGACCATATCTGGGGTCTGGCTGGCCTTAGTGATCGTAGAGTTCTCCTTTCCCTCTAGGGATTTTAGGTCTAAATTCTATGGGCACAGGGTATAGACTGCTAGTCAGGCTGTGCTGTGCGCTGCAGCCCCGGAGATACTTACATAGGTAGAGTCAGAGGAGAAAAATCTCCTGCATTGAATTGGGAATCCGTTTTAGCCGATAACCCCTTGTTATAATAAGCATGTTTGTTACTATGGAACAGCCTCACTTCTTCCATTTCACTAGGCTGTCCCATAGCAGAGTGGTCTTGGGAAAGGCTTTTTACCAGCCTCTAAAATTCACTTTTGCTGCATTTATAGTGAAGCCTTTTTTTGTTGCCAGAGCTAAGAGCTAGTATCTAAAATCAACACCAAAAATTAACCTTCTCCTGGGAAGATCCAACTTGTTCCAGTATCAAGGGAAATGCTCCTGAGTTGGTGAAAATGGCTTTTTAGGGTAAGTCTACACTTACCTCCGGGTCCGACGGCAGGCAATCGATGTTCTGGGATCGATTTATCGCATCTTGTCTAGACGTGATAAATTGATCCCGGAAGTGCTCGCCGTCAACACCGGTACTCCAGCTCAGCGAGAGGAGTACGCGGCATCGACGGGGGAGCCTTCCTGCCGCGTCTGGACCCGCGGTAAGTTCGGACTAAGGTACTTCGAATTCAGCTACGTTATTAACGTAGCTGAATTTGCGTACCTTAGTCCGAAGTGGGGGGGTAGTGTGGACCAGGCCTTAGTGGTAATTGCCTCAAGCCTCTCCAGGGAGCACAGGAAAGTCCTTGCCATTTTCAATGGAGACAGCTACTTGGCTTTGTCTTCATGAGCCTTCTTCTCCTAACATTTTTCCCCATGGCTCTCACCAGTGACAGCAGTGCTGGGAGCCCTGGAATGTTAACCATCATCCCAACCAATTGTTCTCAATTGTTTCCATATTGGGACAACCTCAGGATGCCCCTAACATCTAACAGTACGGGAAGGGCAAGATGGTTTCAGGGTAACGGCACCTGTGTCCCCCCTCTGTGGTTCACTGCAGGAGTGCCCAGTCCAGTCTCAGGTCTCCAGACATCCCCTGTCTCTGGCCAGTGATCCTTGTCCCAATCTTTTCTGACTGGGAGTTTTAAGGCTGCACCACTCCAGTGCCTGTGCCTTGCTCTCTCCCCAAGGGCTATGAACAACATATTGCCAGCAGTTTCAAGTTACCACACAACTCTTTCTAAGCAAGCACATTTATTCTACAGGTCAATGCATTACAGAGAAAACAATCAAAACAATAAGTATTCCGACCTGCATGCTAAAAGCTTATCAGAGGTCACCATCCATCTTATGGGTCTCTAGTAGGCTGCGCTCTTTCCAACCCTTCTGCAAGGGATAGAATGGATAGAAGGTCCTGTCCATTTGATGGCTCAAGAAAGAAGGCCCAGAGTCAGTTTAAATGCAGCCTTTTATTATCAAAAGCCCTGTGTGTGTTGGTTTCTGGAAAACTCAGTTTGAATCAATATATGCAAACCACCCCAGGGATGGTACCTCTCTGGATACGTTTACATCCTAAGTGATTCACCTTAATCACCCCCCACTGTTTTGGGTTCCTGGAGGAACTCTGGTAACGCCCTTCCTCCCAGAGTTGCATACAGTCCCTGGCCCACAGGGACACACAAACCATTAATACAATATGGTCCCCAAAGACATTGCAGGGGGTTGTAATATCTGTCACAGTCATTACCCCCAATACCAGGATCTAGCCAGGACTCTCCTACCATTGAGGAATGTGGGAAGGACAAGTTGATCGCAATATATAGGAGGTCAGATGGGATGAATTGGTGGGCCCTTCTGGCCTTCAACTCTTTGACCTCCTTACACTTGCTTGTGACTCCCAGGTTGAGGATTCCTACTCTAGATGTACCCTGAGCAGGGTTAGACGATCTGATGGTTATAAAGCCAGCACTCAGACAACATGTTCCCTCCATTGTAATTTGACGGAAAAAGCTCTGGTGTAGATACAATATTTATCCACTTCCTATGTTTGCTTAATTATTAATAGCCCTGTACGTAAGCAGGAGGTTGGAGCTACAGTTTTTGTGCTTTGTTCTTTTATTCTGCACTATAACTTCACAATTGTTCAACTTCAGGACCTTGTGTTTCGATTTATGTAAGACACTATATTATGTAAAAGTCACAAATGGAAAATCCAGATATCTACTGATTTCAAATAGCCACAATGCAATGGATTTTTCACGCATTAAAAAGTACAACTGAAAACTAACCCCAGCCAGTGACATCGATTCACACAGGCAATATACATAGAAGAGGCAAGTCCAGAGGCTTAGGCCTGGTCTGCACAACAACTTTTGGCTGAGTTTGTGTATAGACAAGGCCACAGGGAGAGGAATACGCTTGGAGGTCAGTGGAAATTTCCATTTCCCCCCACACTATTAATTTACACTTCCTGTACCACGGAACTGAAACATAAAACCTTTCGCATCTCTGCATAGCTCACCCCTCACACCCCAGGAGAGCCTGGAAATCAGACACTATTATACTTTCTCTGCCATATGTTGTCCCCTGCATTATTCATTATTCATTCATGATTCATTGAAATCATCTCCCATTTGTTGCCAGCAATGAGATTCTCGGTAGCACTCCAATCAAGTCCGATTACTGGAGTGGCCATTGCTCTGCCCTGGGATTCACTTTCTAACATGTTCAAACATATGTTTTTAAGTAATGCTGTTTGTGGTCGCTTGATTTTCTTATCACGCCTGTGACCTTTGCTTGTTATAGATTAGTGGCTGGAGCCAGTTGGATTTGTTTGATTTTTATTCATGGTTATTAGGAAGAGGAAGTGCCAGAAGGGATTTTGACCTTGAGTTTAAATCTATTCTCATTACAGCCCCTGGGTCTTTAATTATAGATCTCTAGCTGCTCTGGTTAAAAAAAAAGAGGTCAAAGATGCACTTTCTTTTTATCGTTCTCCAAATCTTCAGGAGGCACCGGATTCTTTTGTCTATGCATCATGTTATGTAAACTCAGGGGATGCTCAGTTAATATAGCCCTTGCTTGCTAAATACAGGATAGGTTACAAGGATTCGAGCTGTGTGGATTGAAAGCAAACATTTACAAACAAATTCAACCATACCTGTATGGGCTAGATCTCCGGCTCCATTCAAGCTGTGATCAGCCCAAGACTGGGTTAAGGCAGCCAAAGATGGCTTTAAGCTGTTGCACTCCTTAGTCCTGAGGCCAGCTATCTATGGTCCCAAAGGGTTGCTACTGCGGGTGCATTTCAGGGATGCCCCTATCACGCCCCTGCACCAGGGGCTGGGAGAGGCGATAGCATAGGAATCACTGCTCTGTGCCACCCAGAGAAACACCACAGGGCATCCCGAATTGCTGGCTTTATGGCTGCTTTGCAGTAGGACTTGGGATCTGCCCCCATATTGTGTGTGTGTGTCTATATATATATATATATAGACACACACACACACACACACACACACACACACACACACACACACAGGCATGAGAGATGGGGCTGAGTCACAAAGTTTAGATCTGAACTTCCCCAAAGTTAAGCATTTTTGGATCTGAGGTTGTGTGTTAGGCCCATCTCCAATATATTTTAATGGCATCTAGATAATCTGTTTTATCAAGGATTTACCCTCACCATAGGGCATGGGGTTGCAGTGTTACTTTTTCCACAGAGGCCCAACCCTCATACACAGCTTCTTCTCCTGTTTCCTGCCTGCTTTTTTCCAGTTCCATCTGAAATCGTCAGATTCCAGGCCAGACCCAGACTTGCTTGCCTGAACAGATGGAAAAGCAGGTTCTTGCAGCAAGGTGCTATTCACCATGTGAATGCTTTACCCAGCTCAAGCCCTCAGTCACAGAACAAATTACCTCACGTTTGTATTATGTCAGCAGCTCTCTGCCAGCTGAAGGTAACAAAACTGACACATCTGAAGTAATTCCTACAGCTCTTCCCACCACATGGAAAGCCAGTTAGATTAATGGTAGCGCTACAACATGGGGGATTACAAAGAGCACAGCTCCCATAGCTCAATTGTGGAGCAGAGTTGCAGTTTCCAAAACATATCCTCATTAGTTCACTTCCTGACTGTTGAGCAACGCAAAAAAACACGTGCAGACTGCAGGCATGCACATCTGGAGAATGGAGGGTCTTTTTCTCTTCCCCAACCCCACCCAATCTAGGCAGTAAAAGTGGAGGTGCTGCACCCACCCCACCCTTAAACTGTAGCTATGCC
>NW_020683498.1:0-2170 GCF_002925995.2 Terrapene triunguis
CAAAGGTGGTATAAATCACTGTTAGGACACCAGATCCCACACCAAACCGGAATTCTATCAGACCCAAGAATCAAGCTATCCTCTGGGCAAGAATAAGCAAAAAAAAAAAAAAAAAAAAACCACACCCAAAAAACACAAACTAAACCAAATGCTCTGAATCTAGTTCAATCTGGGTTTGGCAGGCTGCCATAGGAAGCAGATTCCAAAGATGGAATTCCTTAATCAGACAGCCATCCCTAGCTGCTGCCTGTTTAAGCCTAGGAACTGATCGCAAGAGCAACACAGGGGATTGTAATTCCCACAATAAGGTACAGAGTCAACCTTTCAAAGAGCTTTGCCCCAGACCATTCATAGCTACAAAGATTACCAACACCGTGAACTGGTACTAATAAATAAAAGTCAGTACAAAGACTTGGGTTCAAACATTATGTATTCATTGAAGCTTGTTCCACAGCAGGCAAATGCATTCTGCAATAGCAGGAACCTTCTGGCAGACAGAATATACTATGTTAAGGAGGCTACACTATCTAGAGTAGTCCTAAACCAGTGGTCCCCAACGCGGTGCCCACGGGCGCCCACCGGGGCATTTATGTGAGCCCGTCTAATGCCCAGCAGGGGAGAGAAACCCGGCCCCGCGCCTGACGGGGACAGAGAACTCAGGCTGCGGGCGCAGTGTTCTCTGTTCCTGGCAGTCGCGGGTCCCGCCTAGTGCCCAGCAGGGGAGAGAAGCTGGGGCCCCACGCCTGCTGGGGACAGAGTACTCCAGGGCTGAGGGGCGGGTGTTTTCTGTCCTCATGGCTTCTCTCCAGCTTCTCTCTTCATTCATATATTATGTAATATTAAATATGATGTTTTCCATATTATTTAATGTACAAATACAAAATAAGCCTTGAAAAATTGTTGGCGCCCGCCACACTCTTCTGAAAACATGAATGTGCTACTGGCCACAAAAAGGTTGGGGACCACTGTCCTAAACCCTCCTAACCCAATGGTATCTATGCAACGATGCTTCAGAAGTCTAGCCTTGCAGTGCCAAGGCATGGATGACTATTGCAAAGTCTGTATCGCATAGAAATACTCAAAATCTCCTGGCTAGCACTGGATGATGAAAGGCACCGCAAGCCACTGCTGATATCTAAAAATTGATAATCAATCTAACAGAATTCCCCAGGCTCCGATTCCTATTTGTCAACACACAGCCATTTTATTCTGAACAGCATGTGTCATACAGAGTGTATCCCCAAAGTCCCCCAATCAGTTAAATAGCCAAAGAGTGAGAAAGCCATGACAGAAAAAAGAAATGCAGAAGTGTGTCCAATTGTTTAAAACCCCCTCAGGTCCAGGGAGCCTTTCAACTGTTCCCTACCATAGTTTGGAGCTACAACTAATACAGAATACTTCACTTTCAAGCCGGTGGCGGCAGGCAATCGAACCGCTGGAGAAGGGGGCCAGCCCGCCTCAGCAACGCAGGCAGGAGAGCACCCACCACCACCGGCATCTGCGGGGAAAACCAAGAGCCGGGGAGGGGGACACAGCGGCTGCCACCCACCGGGACCGCCCCAAGACGCCAGCGGGCCCTTCAGCCCCCCGTCAATCATTTCCAGCAGGCCCATCACCGGGGTACCTGGGCTGGGGTCACCCTCCGGGGGAGCGGGCAGGCGGAGCACCACTACCCGGCCCTGTGGCACAGCCCGCGCCTCACCGCAGGCCCGCGGGGGCTCCAGGCCGCTCAGCCGGGGTCGAGCTCTGGCCCTCTGAGGCAGAGCGAGGGGAGCCGCTCGGCAGTCTCCGCCCGTGCCGGGGGCCGCACACGCTGGGCCGAGCCCGGCCCGCGGTGCGCACAGACCAGCCGGGCCCTGGCACGGGGCTTGCGGGCGCCTCCCGCTTCCTTCCTACCTACCTCTGCCGCAGCCGGGGCAGCGGGCTCCGGCCCGCGCCGCGCTGCTCGCCGCGTGGCCACCATCTTCCCCCGCGTGCCGGAGTGTGCGCAGCGCCCCGCCCGCCCGACCGCCCCCTTCCGGCCCGGGCCGCGGCGGAAAGAGCTCCGGCGGGACACAGCCGCCGCCGCGCAACGTGCTACTGGTAGCAGTTACTGATAAAAGTGCTGCCTGGCGTAGCAAATGCCCACAGGTAACAGTTTCTTGCACTACAATATGTAGGGTTACCATAA
>NW_020683499.1:0-1577 GCF_002925995.2 Terrapene triunguis
GCCCCTGCAAATGGGCTGCCCCAAGCACGTGCTTGCTTTGCTGGTGCCTAGAGCCGCCCCTGCTTGCCATAGTTCCCAGTCCAAAATACCCAGTGCTCTTTCTCCCCGAATAATAAAAATGAATCTCGTTAATGAAGAAAGAGAAACTTATCAAACTCATCTCATTGTGGATTTAGCTACAGACCCGGGCTAAGCTTGTTGGAAGGTACAGTGAAGAGCCTGATGGTTTCCAATGAACTTGGGACCAGGATTGAGTTAATGTGGGACAAGTGGGGGTTTCATTGTTTTGATGTAAGCAAGGAAAAACTCGCTGGTTATTACTGGTTCCAAGTCTGAGTCTTCGGTGTTTCATTTGAACCTCAAATGGGTTCCCCTCAAGGCAGCTTAAACCCCATGTCACCCCTGCCCAAAAGAAACACAAAGAAAAGCTTTCTACTAACTCTTGTGAACCAAAATCACTGAGTATTGCACAGCTCTAAAAACAGCCAGCAAGATCCAAAGATGGGCCTGGTCTGCAATGAAGATTGGGATCCGAACTTCAAAATGTGGTTGTGGTTGTGCTTGGGTGCAGGGTTGTGGTTCAGATCCCATCCCTAATGTAAGATGAGGCAAGAAAATAAGAGTATTTGTGGAGGTGGTGAGAAATTAGATTCCCTCTCTATGGTCTTGTCTACTGTGCAGTTGTGGCATGGTAACTGCCCCACGGCAGACCGCTAGTGCAGACAGCTCGCAGCTTTCCCTGGTTTGTAACCAGGGTAGACCTGCAGTGGTACATGACACTTTTTACACTGGTGAAGCACGTCTATATTAGAGGTTTGCACTGGTGCATTTACCATCGGTGCAAAAATCTCCAATATAGACAAGCCTTATGCAAAGGGAGGAGAGAGGACTGGCCATCGAGACGGGCACAGCCTGAGGTCATCAAGGCATTGGAGAGGTTAACTCGAGTTCGATGATAAAGCCCCACTGTTATTCGAAATCCCAAAAGCTTCCAGCAGAAAGACCATAGAGAATGAATTCAGGAAACTATAAATCCACCCATTGACTGTAACTGCTATATCTTGGTTTATGATCCCTAAGCAACTTAATTACCTTGCTTCATAGTAGAGGGGAGCCAAGAGCCTGGGATGTTCCCTATGGGCACAAACCTGGAGGGTGTGTTTGATTGTTTTAAGAGTCGTCTATAAATGTTTATTTTAATTCTGATTATACATCGAACTGATCGACAGGGACGACGGGGGTGGGGGGAGGGTGAGGCTTGCGGGCCTTAGAGATGAGGGTGTGGCTAGTTCTCTGCCTCCAATTTGCAATGCTACAGGGGAGGCTGAGCCCCAGGCAGTTGGGCGATGTTACTCCTGCTATTCGAGAGAATTATTAAAACAAATGTCACCGTCGCAGCAATAAAACTTGATTCTGCTCCAGCTGCTGCATGGAGAGCTCCTTACTCCTGAGCCGGGCTCACCATTTTCCTTAATCCCTAGCGCACCAAAGGCAAATAAACTTGTCTTTCACCTCCTCCAGTGTGGCATTCCTGGCCTCTCTCTCTCCAGCCAAAGGGGACCACAAAATGCTCATCT
>NW_020683500.1:0-4469 GCF_002925995.2 Terrapene triunguis
CTGCCCGAAGCCGGTAGCGCTCGGGCAGCTTGGCTCTTAAACAGAGCTGAAGAGTCAGGGGAGGAGCAGAGCAGCCGTGGGAGGGGAAGTGCCCGGCCGGTATTTTCCCGGACATGTTCGGCTTTTTGGCAATTCCCCCCGGACGGGGGTTTGATTACCAAAAAGCCGGACATGTCCGGGAAAAACCGGACGTATGGTAACCCTACAATAGGAAAACCTTTAAGCCTTTTCCTGGACAGTTGCACAAAAAGGCATACAAGTTTTCCTAATGTAGCTGCATGCACCTGATGGAAGTAAGTGGCTGTGTCTACCTCAGCATTTTGCTTTCTCTCACAGCACTTTAATACCAACAGTGCAGTTCCAATGCTGGCAGCAATAGAAGCAGCACTAGAATATTCTGGCTACTGCATTTTTAACTCCCTGTTATCTGACCCTGGTAAAATGCCAGTGGTCAGGATATACTAACTCTCCCACCATCACTAGCACCCATGGACCTGCACTGGTGGTAGTATATGCAGGGCGATATTAAGAAAGAAAAACATCAGTGCCGACAAGTAGCCTGTTGAGATGGGGCCAGGAAAAGTGCTAAGAAATGGGATGTCCTGCATGATGCAGGACACTTAAGAGATATAGCCAACCATGAGCTGTTCAGAGCAACAGCAGGTGAAGAAGACGGGAGCTATGACAATGCTACCACCTAACAATGAGCTTTTCAGAGAACAGTAGTGGCAGGAAGGGGAGAGACAAGGGTATTGGAAAGGGCAGTGGAGTGGGCAGGATACAATAGGAGAGGTAGTAGGGGAGAAAGAGGAAGGGCAAAAAATGCATGGGGCAGCCTACCATCTTTGAATCCTGTAAAATAATACAATATAGGCCTATACAATACATAGTAAGACATTGACCATGTCCTTAAATTCTCATTGTGTGTAGCTAAATAGCTCCTAAAATGAGCTTCTGAACTTAACACCTGTACACAGTTGCTGATTTTATAAGGCGATCAGCAGTTTGTAGTTGAGAGTAGCATCATATCCTGCGCTTCTAGGGCCAACTGCTAAAGCCCTTAGTTTTTGATAAGTCAAAACTCTTACTGAAGTCAGTAAGATAGTGTTCTGCATAAGCATTGAATACAAACTACATAATTTCCCTGTAGTTTGTGTTACTAAAATTACCCAGGAATATTGTAATGATCCTCTCTCTCACTCTTCCATTTATCAGTTTTTACTTAAAAAATTTAGTATATTTGGGAAAAAGCAAATCTGTCAGGAAGGTCAGTAAATAAAAATAGCTCCAGCTCTTATTATCAACTTGGGCTCCTAGGCAGGGCAAGCAGTTAAAAAATGGGGTTCTCTTCTGACAAGGGACTATGTAACTGTGATGGGGCAAGGCCAGATGGCTACAGTAAAGTAGTGAGGAACAGGTATGTTAGCCCCAGGCTAAACAAATCCCTGGTACCATGGTAACCAAATGGCAGTTGCTCCAGGTTAATCAAGACACCTGGGGCCAATTAAGATCCTTCTAGAAGGCAGGAGAGACAGCTAGATTGATTGGGACACCTGAAGCCAATTAAGGACTGGCTGGAACTAGTTAAAAGCCTCTCAGTTAGTCAGTGTGGGGTGGGTGTCAGGAGCTATAGGAGGGAGTGGTGCTGTTGGAGGAATGAAGTAGTATGAATCCAAATCAGGTGCAAGGAAGGAGGCCCTGAGGTAATTGTGAAGAAGATATTGAGTGGGGGCTGCTGTGGGGAAGTAGCCCAGGGAATTGTATATGCCCTATTTCCCAGAAAGTCAGCTTTCATAGCTGCTAAGTTTAGGGTCCCTGGGCTGGAGCCCAGAGTAGAGGGCAGGCCTGGGCTTCGCCCCCTCCCCTCCCTGATTAATCACTGATACTGGGAGACAACAGAGACTGTGTGAGGGAGGGTTGTTTCTCCTCACCTCCTTTGCTGGCTTATGATAATAATGGCTCAGTAGACTGTGACCCTTGCCTCTAGAGAGAGAGAAGGGCTATGTGGAAGGTCACAGTGAGCCTCGGAGGCTAGCAAAAATCCGTCAGGAAACGCAGGACTCATGGAGTCAAGGACAGAACTTTGTCACAAACATAACATTCCTGCTCTTCAGATCTGATCCCTGGGTCTATTCAGAGTCTTATCTTCTTACATGAGTGACAAAAATAAGTTTATATTGCTTTTTACTTCTGCTAGCTCTGCGGGACTAACATAAGTCCTGGTACTTCAAATGCTTACACACGTGCTTAACTTAATGCATACATGTGGCCTCACGGGAGTCAAGGGGGCTAGCCACATGAGTAAAGTTACACATATGCTTGTGTTTGTAGGATAAGAATTATAGCTAGAAGCGAATGAGCTGGATTCTACTCCTTTCTGTGTTTCATCAATAGAATTGTTAACTAATTTCTGGTTAGTGCCAATTAGTCACACCTATGTAAACCAAGTGAAGTGTCACTGAGGGCAGAATTTGAAGACAGTGAGGTTTCACAGATGTTACTTGGGGTATAATTTACCTTGCAGCGTCTTTATTATTGATGATGAATAAGAAGAAAAGAAGCCCCTGTGGGGTTCCGCAGGGATTGGTTCTTGGCCCTATGCTATTGTTTTTGATTAATGGCCTGGAAGAAAACATACAATCGTCACTTATAAAGTTTGCAGATGACACGCAATTTGGGAGAGTGGCATATAATAAGGACAGGTCACTGATACAGAGGGATCCAGATCTTTTGGTAAGCTGGGCACAAGCAAACAATGTGCATTTTAAAAGGGCTAATTGTAAATGTATGCATCTCGGAACAAAGAACACAGGCCATATTTATATGATGGGGGACTCTATCCTAGGAAATGGTGATTCTGAAAAAGATTTGTTTGCCGTAGTGGATAATCAGCTGAACATGAGCTCCCAGTGCGACATTGTGACCAAAAAGGTCTAATGCAATCCTTGGATGCATGAACAGGGGAATCTCAAGTAGGAATAGAGATATTATTTTGCCTCTGTATTTGGCACTGGTGTGACCGCTGCTGGAATATTGTGTCTAGCTCTGCTGTCCTCAATTCAAGAAGGATGTTGGTAAAGAGAAAAGAGCCACAAGAATGATTACAGGATTAGAAAACATGCCTTATAGTGATAGACCCAGGAGATCAATCTATTTAGAGGTGACTTGATTACAGTAGATAAGTACCTACATAGGAAACAAATATTTAATAATGTGCTCTTCAATCTCGAGAGAAAGGTATAACATGGTCCAATGGCTGGAAGTTGAAGCTAGACAAACTGAGACTGGAAATAAGGCATAAAATGTTAATGGTGAGAGTAATTAACCATTGGAACAATTTACCAAGGGTCCTGGCAGATTCTCCATCACTGACCATTTTAAAATCAAGATTGGATGTGTTTCTAAAAGATCTGCTCCATGAATTATTTTGGGTAAGTTCTATGGCCTGTGTTACACATGAGGTCAGACTAGATGATCGCAATTGTCCCTTCTTAGTCCTGCCTCAATGCAGGGGACTGGACTAGGTGACCTATCGAGGTCCCTTCCGGTCCTACATTTCTATGATTCTAGGCTTGGAAAATATGACTCAATTAACTAGTTTGACTTACAATCCCCAAATTGAGTTTATGGACTTCAGTTAGAAAAGCGATTTTTATACTTATAAATTAAGCATACTTCTCACCAGAGTATCAGTGAGACACACTAAACAGGGAACTTCATAATATCATAGCAATGCTGACTTCATCGGAGCTATGATAAGTAACACCAACTGAAGATCTAGCCCAATGTTTCCAAGAAGTGAAGCCCCTTATATTTTACAGATGCTAATGTAGTGGATGGAGACAGGTGGGCATATTTTGGCTGTCACCAATGCAGCTTAATACAAATTTGTGTTAGGCTTTGATTTATTTACTGAATATTTTAGCAGACGATTTGAATGACGATAAAGAATGTAATACCACATTTCCTGTTTTTGTTATTGAATGAAAAATTATAAAGCTTACCTATTACCGCTAAAAAGTGTTTTCTTTTGCAGCCATTCCTCTCTGTAACACTAAGTAGTACTTCTGCATTTGTAGTGACACTGGTGTTTGCAACTGTTACTATAGTAACTGTCTCCCTAACCACAGGCTGCTACATTTATTGTTTGCGTTGTCTATTAAGCAATAAAGTAAAAAGATATGGGTGCTGCAAGATAACCACACTCTTGGGGATAGAAGATGGAAGAACAATAAAAGTGTTCTTTCAAACCATAATACCCAATATCCTATCATATTTTATTTATTTATGACATTGAAACATAACTCATTTTCCCTTCACAAAACTTACATGAATAATGTCATATACAGAATATAAACCATGCTAGACAAAGTAACAACCACTTCATAAAAAGCAGTGTCTCATAACATTTTTCATCTTTGCTTTTATTTTAAATTGAAATAAAATCACTTAAGGCTTTTTAGGACCTT
>NW_020683501.1:0-4115 GCF_002925995.2 Terrapene triunguis
GTCCTGCTGACCAGACTGACTGGAAAAGCCAGGGAGGTATTTAATGAATTGGGGGAACAAGAAGCCTTAGATTATGAGTGGTTTAAGGATTCTGTGTTAAGGCGGTTCAAGGTTACTCCTGAATCTTACAGAGTTAAGTTTAGAGAGTTTAAAATGTCTAAGGATTGTACTTTTGTAGAATGTGCTCATAAGCTGATGGGTTTTGTTAAAAAGTGGGTTGTGGGAGCCAAGGTGCATGGGAGTTTTGAAAAACTGCTGGATTTAATAACTTTGGAACAGTTCTTAGAAATTGTGCCTGACAATGTGAGAGCAGCTGTGTGTGATAGGGACCCTGAGTCAGTCCTACGGGCAGCAGAGATTGCGGATGCCCATACCCAAAACAGGGCTCGAGAAGGGTGTAAAACCCCGGGGAAAATTAATCACCATTCTCCCCAGTTAAGGGGAGGGAAGGATTTAAAAGTAAACCTGTCCCTGACTCTTCTGAAGGAGTTCAAGGGGGCCCGGAGGGTAGGAACTCTCATCCCAGGACGGAACAGATTACATGCTATCACTGTGGTATGCTGGGCCACATGAGACCAAACTGCCCGACTCTGAAGGGCAGCCCAAAGCCAGCCACCCCAAATGCCACGATAAATGCCAACTCCATTACCCTGAGCACTCAGGCTGAACCAAGCCACAGCAGCTCCACCTTGAGTTCAGGTGCAAGCACAGCAGTAGCTAATGTTAACCCCATCGTCTCCAGTGGCATGGGAGGAGGTGATAAGCTCACCAGTTATGTCAGGACTGAGGCATGGGAGGGGAGTGAGAGGTTTATCATGGAGGCCAAGGTCAATGATGTTGAATGCACGGGATGGCGAGACACTGGCTCGGATGTAACTATAGTCAAGGGACATCTGGTGAAGCCGGAGGACATGCTGCCAGGGGAGTATGTGACGGTAGTGGCGTTATCCGAGTACTCTGTGGACCTGCCGATGGCTAGAATCCACCTGGAGTGGGATGGCTTTAAAGGGGATGTGAAGGCCACTGTCCGGGATTTGATTCCGGCTGATGTGTTGGTAGGAAATAACATATTGGGGGTGCCTGGCCAAGTTAATGTAGTGACCAGGTCACAAAAAGAATTTGGGGCTGTGGCAGATACCCTGACTGATGGCAGTGAGGGGGCCAGCAAACAGACAGAGAGTGCCTCTCAAGATGGATCAGGTGAGGGTTTGTCTGAAATATCAGAGATGATTCTGAATCCAAAGAAAACCCGGAGTGAATTCATTGTGGCTCAGCAGAGCGATGTATCTCTAGAGAGAGCCAGGAATGATGCTCAGAGTCAGGTCCCAGCCTGTGAAGAGAGAGGCAGGTTTTTTATGCAGGATGGGCTGTTGTATAGGGAACCGCCTAGGGGAAGAAAGAATTCCCAAGCAGCAGCTCGCGAACAGCTTGTGGTACCTGAGAGTTACCGCAATGATTTGTTGAAGTTGGCTCATGATAGTCCCTTTGCAGGACATCTGGGTATAGGCAAAACGTGTGACAGGCTAGAGCAGAATTTCTACTGGCCTCACCTTTTTGGGTCGGTGAGAGATTACTGCAGGAGCTGTGAGCTGTGCCAGAAGCGTAAGGGATTAAGGGGGCCAAGCAAGGTGCCCCTCCAGCCTCTGCCCATTATTGGGGAGGCTTTTGCCAGAGTAGCTGTGGATATTGTGGGGCCCCTCCCAAAACCTTCCAGAAATGGGAAGAAGTACATCCTGGTGTTGGTAGATTTTGCTACCAGATATCCAGAGGCTGTAGCCTTGGCTAATATCGAGGCAGAGACAGTGGCAGTGGCCTTATTCTCTATTTTTAGCAGAGTGGGTTTTCCCAAGGAAATATTGTCTGACCGTGGGTCTAACTTTATGTCTGTGGTTTTCAAGCAGTTGTGGGAGTTATGTGGGGTGAAGCACCTGAAAGCCGCTCCCTACCACCCCCAGACTAATGGTCTAGTGGAGAGGTTCAATGGAACCCTGAAGGCTATGTTGAAAATGTATGCGGATAGACGACAGAATGACTGGGATGTTATGCTGCTGTATCTATTATATGCATACAGGAGCGTGCCCCAAGAGTCTACAGGGTTTGCTCCCTTTGAACTGCTCTATGGGAGGCAGGTCCGGGGGCCCCTAGATTTGGTTCGTGACTCGTGGGAAGGTAATGTGGAGGAGGCAGAGCAGCCGGTGGCCGAGTATGTGGCTCAATTCAAGGAGAGTTTGCAGGAAATGATGAAGTTGGTTGAGCAGAATCTGAAAGAGAGCCAGGATACTCAGAAAGCCTGGTATGACAGAGATGCTAAAGAGAGAGCGTTTGAAATAGGGGACATGGTGTTGGTGCTAGATCCTGTCCGGAAGAACAAGATGAAAGATGTTTGGTCTGGACCCATGGAGGTAGTGGAAAGGATTAATGAGGTTACCTATGATGTGAGGAAGCCCCAGGTTCAGGGAAGTGTGCAGACAGTGCATGTGAACAGAATGAAGGCTTACCATGCAAGGGAGGTAAATGTGAACATGATCTGTTATTCTGAGGAAGAGGCAGGGTCCGTCCCTTTAATTGACATGGTTGCTGAAAGCCAGGAGGAGACGCCTCTCGAGAGCATTGAGATGGGGGAGGATTTAACCCCCCCTCAAAGAAAGGAACTGCTGATGCTGTTAAAACACCACAAGCGAACATTCTCCAATAGGCCAGGGCTCACAGATAGGATGACACACTCCATTCAGACGGTGGGTCCCCGCCCAGCCCCTAGCAGAGCTTACAGGGCCAAGGGAGAGATGCAAAGACAGATCCAGGAAGAGGTGGAAAGCATGTTGACAATGGGAATAATCACCAGATCCCAGAGCCCCTGGGCCTCTCCCATTGTGATGGTGCCAAAAAAGGACAAGACCATGAGGTTTTGTGTGGATTACAGGAAGCTAAATGCTATCACCCAGCCTGACCCTTACCCCACACCCAGAATAGAGGATCTACTGGATACACTGGGAGGGGCAAGGTTTATAAGCACCCTGGACCTGACTAAGGGGTACTGGCAAATACCCCTAGATGCCGAGGCACAAGAAAAATCCGCTTTCATAGTGGAATCGGGCCTATATGAGTTCAAAGTGCTGCCCTTTGGGATGCGAAATTCAGGGGCTACGTTCATGAGACTTATAAATGAGGTCCTACGGGGATTAGAATCTTTTGCGAGGGCCTATATAGACGACCTGGCCGTATTCAGCAGTTCGTGGCAAGATCACCTGAACCACATAGGGATTGTGCTGCACCGGCTCAGGGAGGCTAATCTAACGGTTAAGGTTTCTAAATGCAGAATGGGAGCTGCTGAGGTGACCTACCTAGGGCACAGGGTGGGCAATGGGCAACTGCGCCCAGAGCCTTTAAAGGTAGAGGCCATTAAAAACTGGCCAACCCCTAGAACTAAAAAGCAGGTCCAATCCTTCATTGGTCTGGCCAACTATTACAGGAGATTTGTGCAGGGATTCAGCGACATTGTTGCTCCCATCACAGACCTGACGAAAAAGGAAAAACCAGACCGGGTGCTGTGGACGGAGGCCTGTGAGCAGGGTTTTCAAAGCATAAAGAGCGCTTTGGCCAAAGAGCCTGTTTTGGCCAGCCCAGATTTTGAAAAGCCTTTTTTACTATGTACAGACGCTTCCAATATTGGGCTGGGGGCAGTGCTAATGCAGGAGGGGGAAGGAGGTAAGAGACATCCCGTGGCATATCTAAGTAAGAAATTGTCCCCCACTGAGCAAAATTACGCTACCATTGAAAGGGAATGTTATGCCATTGTCTGGGCTGTCAAGCAACTTAAGCCCTATTTGTACAATAAAAAATTCACTGTGTTGAGTGATCATGCCCCTCTGGTCTGGCTGCACAAGGCCAAGGGCAACAACTCCAGGTTGCTGCGTTGGAGTTTAGCCCTTCAGGAGTATGAAATGGATATAGTCCACATAAGGGGAAAGGAAAATATTGTAGCTGATGCATTGTCCAGAGTGGAGAGCTCTTAGGATGCAGTCAGTGATGTTTGTGACATCCCTTCCTGCATCAATTTTGCGTTGGGGGTGTGACGTTATTGATATAATCTGGGACCATATAGATCATTGGTGCAA
>NW_020683502.1:0-1945 GCF_002925995.2 Terrapene triunguis
TAGGTTGTAGATCGTGGATAATGCGCTGGAGAGGTTTTAGCTGGGGGTGATCTGGAAGCCTACTTTCGTCGTCTCCGACTCAAGGAATATTTTCAACGCACCACTGAACAGTGCACTGACCCACAGGAACCCTCCTACCAACACTACAAGAAGAAGAACTCTGCGTGGACTCCTCCTGACCAGGGCCGGCTCCAGGCACCAGCCCACCAAGAGCGGGGCTGCGACTGGGCTCGCCGCCCTCCCTGCGGCGCTCTGGCCACTGGGGAGAGCGGTGCCCCGGCCGGGCTCGCCGCCCTCCCCGCGGGGCTCTGGCCGCCGGGGAGAGTGGAGCCGCGGCGGGCTCGCCGCCCCGCCACCCCAGCGCTCTGGCCGCCGGGGAGAGCGGAGCCGCGGTGGGCTCGCCGCCCTACTCCCGGCGCTCTGGCCGCCGGGGAGAGTGGGGCCCCGGCCAGGCTCTCCGCCCTCCTCCCGGAGCTCCGGCCGACCGCGGAGCTGCCGCGGGCTCGCCGCCCTCCCCTGCTGCGCTCCCCGCTGGGGCGGGGGGGGACAGCGGGAGGCATTTTTGCCTGGGGCGGCAAAAAAGCCAGAGCCGGCCCTACTCCTGACGGTCGAAATGACAGACTGGACCTCTACATAGAGTGCTTCCGCAGACATGCACAGGCTGAAATTGTGGACAAACAACATCACTTGTCCTATAACCTCAGCCGTACAGAACGCAATGCCATCCACAGCCTCAGAAACAACTCTGACATTATCATCAAAGGGGCTGAAAAAGGAGGTGCTGTAGTCATAATGAACAGGTTGGATTATGAACAGGAGGCTGCCAGGCAACTCTCCAAGACCACATTCTACAGGCCACTATCCTCTGATCCCACTGAGGAATACCAAAAGAAACTACACCATCTGCTCAAGAAATTCCCAGCTACAGTACGGGAACAAATCTACATGGACACACCCCCAGAACCCCGACCAGGGGTATTCTATCGGCTACCCAAGATCCATAAACCCGGAAACCCTGGACGCCCCATCATGTCAGGCATTGGCACTCTTACAGCAGGATTATCTGGCTATTTGGACTCTCTCCTCAGACCCTACGCTACCAGCACTCCCAGCTATCTTCGAGACACCACTGACTTCCTGAGGAAACTACAATGCATTGGTGTTCTTCCTGAAAACACCATCCTGGCCACCATGGATGTAGAAGCACTTTACACCAATATTCCACATGAGGATGGACTACAAGCTGTCAGGAACAGTATCCCTGATGAGGCCACAGCATGCCTGGCGGCTGAGCTTTGTGACTTTGTCCTCACCCACAACCACTTCAGATTTGGGGACAACTTATACCTTCAAGTCAGTGGCACTGCTATGGGTACCCGCATGGCCCCACAGTATGCCAACATTTTTATGGCTGACTTAGAACAACGCTTCCTCAGCTCTCGTCCCCTAGTGCCCCTCCTCTACTTGTGCTACATTGATGACATCTTCATCATATGGACCCACAGAAAGGAGGCCCTTGAAGAATTCCACCTGGACTTCAACAATTTCCACCTTACCATCAACCTCAGCCTGGACCAGTCCACACAAGAGATCCACTTCCTGGACACTACAGTGCAAATAAGCGATGGTCACATAAACACCACCCTATACCGAAAACCTACTGACTGCTATACGTACCTACATGCCTCCAGCTTCCATCCAAGACACATCACACGATCCATTGTCTACAGCCAAGCCCTAAGATACAACCGAATTTGCTCCAACCCCTCAGACAGAGACAAACACCTACAAGATCTTTATCAAGCATTCGTAAAACTACAATACCCACCTGGGGAAGTGAGGAAACAGACTGACAGAGCAAGACGGGTACCCAGAAATCACCTACTACAGGACAGGCCCAACAAGGACAATAACAGAACACCACTGGCCATCACATACAGCCCCC
>NW_020683503.1:0-1611 GCF_002925995.2 Terrapene triunguis
GGAGGTGAGCTGGGAGTGGGAGGGGCAGTGACTCCCAGCCCTGGGCCGGAGCAGCACCGGGGTTAGGGGAACCAGGCGGGAGGGTCTCGGTACCTGAGGTTGCCCACAGCAATCAGGGAGTTAGCAAGGACGCCGCTGGCTGGAGAGTTATCAGGCAGCGCCTCAATGAGCTCCTGTGAGACCTAAAGGAGACAAAGTAGCATGTGACATTCTGGCCTCACTGACACTTGCCACTGAGGAGATTACACAGGCAGCACCCCACACAGCCAGCAGGATCCCCCCACCTGCCTCCCACTCCTCCGATTCCTGCCCACTAGTGATCAATCTCAGAATTTCTCCTGTCTCTTCTCCCCAATCTTCAGCCCCAGCAATCACTGCCCTCAGCTGCCCCTCCAGCACCAGCCATCCCCCATCCATTGGCCCAGGGAGACCCTTGCTCCTCCCATGTCTCTGTGCTCCCTCCAGCTGCTGGGCACCGCGTCTCACTTACCACAATCCTCTCCACCACAGCCGCCTTGCAGCAGTGCGGCTCCAATGTGTCCTGCCCTCTCTGCTGTGCAGCGAGACACGCGGGGTGGATGGCATGCAGGAACATGAGCTGCTAGGCCTCATCCTGCACCCACCAGGAGTGGGGTTAGGGGAGAGAGAGTCAATTAGCTAGGGACCTCCCTGCCCCATCCACACCAGCTGCAGGACTCAGGCCTGAATGGGGGATAGTGGGGACCCGCCCATTGTCCAAATCACCCACAACTCCTACACAAGCAGGGTCAGGACCTGGGACAGTACCTGTGGGGGGAGGAGACCCAGCTGGTTTGTGACAAATACCCCCATCTTGGGGGTCCCAGATCATGGTAGAGAAAGGTCCCCATTAGGGCTGGGTGGATCATCAGAGACAAGACCCTCTGAAGGGGGTCAGGGTGATGGGAAGGGGCAGGACAATCTCGGTTCCAGCACACCTGGGGAACCTTTGCACCTTTTCTCGGCCCTGGAGCTGCTCTCGGATGTTTTTGAAAGCAGACTCCTCTGTGGCCAAGTCCACCCATTCCTCCTCCTCCTCCTCTGAGTCCCTGGGGGTCCCTGCACCAGGGAGAGAAGGGGACAGAGTGACGCGTGCTGCCACTTGGGGAAAGGACAAGAGCATGGTGGGGCAATGTGCCCCTTCCCACCTCCGGGACCCAGGGCAGATTGGGCCCCACACTCCCCCCTCTCAGTCATGCCTTCAGCCCCCAACTCCTTCAGCAGCTCAAAGCAAAGAGACCCACACACACTGTCCTGGACTCCCTAGGAGGTGCCTTCCCCACCCCAAACCCAACTGGAGCATCAACGACCAAAGTGGCATCATCTAATGTCAGTGGGGTCCAAGCACTATTTCAACCCCACATTTTTGGATGGACCTCCCACAATGGGAGATGCAGAGCACCCCCAGAAACACATACACACACCACACACACACAAAAACACACACACACACCTACCTCCTGGTGGTGGGAAGGGAACAGGAGAAAGGACAAAAGAAGTAAGAGATGAAGAGAAAGGAAGGAGGGATGGAGGAAAAGGTAAAACAAAAAAGACAAACCCTAATGTCCCCAGTGATTCTACGGGACAAAATCC
>NW_020683504.1:0-2398 GCF_002925995.2 Terrapene triunguis
TTTGCTCGATATAAAATAGTACTGTTTGTTAATCTGTTTGTGTGAATGAGGAATGTATGCATCAGGGGAAAAAAAAAAAAGGTGTGAAGGCCATTGTTATAGCCAGAGTCAAGGAATAAGAAGTAAAGAGACTTAAAGGACATCAAAGAATCATCCGGTACTGCTTACTACCCAGACGGCTGTTAAACTGTCTGGCATCACAGCATGGATACATGCTTCGCAGTGTAAGAAGGCACCACCCCCAGCGAACCAATCATCACCTCAGGACCACGCAGAGTCACTTTTGACTCCAGAAGAAGACGTAGAGGAACAGCCTGCAATACCTTACAATCTACGCTGTCATAAGGGTTGCCAGAAGCAGACGACGACCAAAAGCAAGGACCGAGAAGAAGCAGTAGCGAGCCTAGCGCCTGCTGCCTGGTGGACGTAAAACTGTGACTGCGGTTCCCTCAGTTGAGGTTGTCAGAACCGGAAGGGCCTTGCCTCCAACATGCGCCTCTGGTGGTGCCTGTTCCTCGGCTGCTGGTGTCTTGAGGTCTGGGGAGTCCACAATGACAGTTCTTTCATCCAGCAGCGAGTGTGGATAGCTCAGACCCTTAATATTTCTAATTGCTGGGTCTGCAGCCACATCCCAGCCCACTCTCAAGCTGGTGTTCCTGTCCTGGCAATCCCACTCAATTCCCCAGACCTCACTGGAGGACCTCGTCCGTTTAACAAAACATGGAACTATAATGACACTTGGGAAGCAGTGGGAATAAATGTATCTAAATGGATAAGTGTGGTGGAGGGAAGAGGCCATTGGTGGTTCCCTTATCCCACCTGGGGGAGTAATACACCATGCAAAAAGGCTCCTAAGGTTACAAGCAGTAGTTGAAATAATGGCAAATGAAACCGGAGAGAGTTTAAAAGCCCTGGCCAAAGAAACAGGGGCGATCCGACAGATGGCCCTTCAAAACCGTCAGGCATTGGGCATAGTGCTGGCGGCCAAAGGAGGGACCCGTGCTCTCATTGGAAAAAAATGTTGTGTGTATATACCTGACAACACCAATGAGGTACTAGATCGCGCTAGCCACTTAAAACAAATCGCCTATCTTCCCCATAAAGAGCCGAGTTCTTTATGGAAGTGGCTAAATAACTTGTTCAATTTCTCTGGCATAGGAAACGTTGTTTCAGGGAGCCCTGACTATCCTGTTTGGAATCCTAACGATTTTTGTATGTTTTCAGTTAATCTCCTGTTGTATCCAGAATTGTGTAAGGTATGCCACCCAGGTGACTGCCCCAAAACAGAGTGCTAATATGATGATGTTAAATATCACTGATGAACGAAGAGATAAAGAACGATTAATATGTGGAACCCAGTAATTGTTGGTCTTTGCGTAAGCTTGACCAAAAGGAGGGATTGTGAAAGTGAAATGAATTATATTAAAGATATAGAATGAATTAAAGAATGCTGTATGAAATGCTGCAATCCAGGTGTCAGGAAACTGTTAATCAGTTGCTCCACTTAAGGGCGATTGGTGAAGCATTAGCCTTAGATGCTAAGAGTTAATAAGGAAGTAGGATATGCATATTGTGCCCTAGGCAAATTCTTCAATTTGCTCTCTCTGTCCCTTTGTTTAGTTCACACCCTTTTATCTGTATAAATAAGACTGTTTTACTCTTGCATGGGGGCTCACATTATCTGAATGTATTGGCAGAGCGCTGTGCTAATAAAACAGAATGGTCTGACAAACTAGGAGTCCTGAGTCTAACTTTGACAACATTTCCCACTGTGAGCTGGTGGGTCTGTGGGGAGCTTGGGGGGTGGTCTGAAGGCTGGAAGAAGGGGTTCAGGCTGCGATTCTTTGATGATCCCCCGGGTGGGTTTCGGGGGGTGGCAGGTGACAGCGAGGGGGGTGGGGTTGGCGGGGGGTTATTTCCGTACTGAAGCAGGTTATCTCGGGGGCTCGGGGGGGCCCGTTCCAGGAGGGGATCGATTTCTCCGGGGCAGTGTCTTCGAGCGCCGAAGGCGGCGTTAAGGGGTACGTCCCGCGAAGCCTATTCTGGGGGCTCGGCGCGCCTGGCTATCAAGCACAGATTTCTGGGGGATGGGGCACCAGGGAAGTGCCAGGGACCCCCGGGGACCAGCACCCCACACAGACCAGCTCACAGCTCTGACTTTTACAGGGTCTCCTCCGGCCTGTCTGGAGAAGCCTGGCTCTGGGCTTGCCACCTCGGGGTGACCGGCCTTTGCCAACAGGGCTTCAGAGCCAGATACCCCCCCACACACAAACGAGTCCTGGCTCCCAGCCACACACCCCCACTCTAACCACCAGCTCCCACTGCCCTCCCAGAGCTGGGGAGAGAAACCAGGAGTCCTGGCTCCCAGCCCCCCTGCTCTAACCCACCAGCCCCCACT